>NC_135498.1:17988470-18026890 GCF_052857255.1 Amblyomma americanum | reverse complement strand
CGGGGCGCCCACGAATTCGTCCAGCAAGGTGGCCTTTCTTTGCTAACTTTCTCGGCATCTTTGCGCTACGGTCTGGCGTCGCATTGACACGTGCACAAAAATTAATAGTAGGTGCGCTTGCTGTTTCCGTGTCTTCCTGTGTTTCTTCCTTTGCGCCTTTCAAATTGACGATGAACCAACTAGCCCCAACAGCAAGTACTTCTAAGTGCACAAACTTTCCCAGATGCTTGTAGAGGTGGTTCCAAAAGCAAGGAATGCTGCATCGCGTTATCCGGCCTGATATAACGATTTCTTCGGTCCTGCTCTGAGGGCATATATACGGTCGACAGCTGTAAATGGAAGTAGGAACAAAGCGGCCTGGCGAGAGGCTGGTTTTGGTGAAGTTCGTGCGACTGCATAGGCCGATAACGCATCTTATCCTGTGCACAGGACGTATGTCATGTGTGTTATCGGGCACAGTAGTCTCCAGAACGCGCGAAAAGTCATCTCGTCGCGTAGCTCCAAATTTTTCCCCGGCCACTTGATTTCACAGTCGCACATTGTGAACCCATCTTTTATCTCCAGAGGTTCCCGTCTAGTAGCCATCGACTTCCGTTGCCACTCACACGTCCTGGAGAGCTTTGGCACATGACATAAAAGTGTAATGCTGAATTGAGTATAAGTTTTCCTAGCCAGAGCCTCTAGACATATGTGGAACTGGACCTGGTTTGCAGCAAGTCAGGGAAAAAGCTCATCATCATCATCATCATCATCATCATCATCATCATCATCCTGGCTACACCCACTGCAAGACAAAGGCTTCTCCCATATATATCCAATAATCTCTGTCCTGTGCCAGCTGCGGCCACTTTATCCCCACAAACTTCCTAATCTAATCCGAACACCTAAACTTCTGCCGCCCCCTGATACGCTTGCCTTTTCTTGGAATGCACTCCCGTTACCCTTAAGGACCAGCGGTTATCTTGCCTTCGCATTACATGCCCTGCCGAAGCCCATTTCTTCCTCTTGATTAACAAGTTTTTGATCCCTCAACAGCTCTGCCCTCTTCCTGTCCTCTTAACGTATACGCCTAAAATGCTATAGACTGAAATGCAGCACTGCAATCGCGCGTAAGGTTCAAAGTATAGTGCTGGTGTGAGCGAAAGAAAAAAAGAAGAAATTGGAAACGTTAAAGCCTTTGAAAGCTTTCCATTCGACAGAATATGTTGTAGATATAAGTTCGCACCAACGAGATGGAAGACCTTGTACATGGCAGAATAACAAGAAATAAATATGATGAATGAGAAAAAAAAACAGTAAATGAAGATAAGCAGAAGGTTGGGCTGCCTATAGCGCTTGCCCTTGTTGGCTGTCGTTCTTCTGTCCCGTTCATTCGCTCCAATATTTTACAGTCAAGCAGACGGAAGAATGCAGTCGGTGCAAAATGCGTGGCTAACGTAATTAGTCATAGCACACAAAAACAGAGGTAACTACCATTTCCAAGGTTTACTGCTAGTTATGTGCATTTTACTGCATTGTGCATGAACTATGTTTATTCTATACATAACGCCGTTCAACCCCTTTGATTTGAACACAGTGTGCAGTTGGTTTACTAGACACAAGTCAATATGATGTTCATCTTTTGTTCTTTCTATGTCTGTGTCTTTTCAGCGCTATGGTGACCATGTCGGAATCCGTAAACCAACTAGCCCCAACTAATAGCCTGACTGGCTCATGGTTTTGCCCTGCTACGCCGTCGGCCCGTCTGGCGATGATATTAGACTCAGGTTCAGCTTTGATCGAGGTTCAGGCGATCTGATCTTTGATGAAGAAGATGATGCGCAATGCGCAGCGCGAAAGTGTATCGCAGTTTAATACGAGGCGTGCTCGAATGCATGCGACGATAGCGTAGTGCTCTCGCGGTGTTCTCTCGTGCTTTCTCGCGTGTGCTCTCGTGCACAATACAAGAGTCTTGCTCGGGGTTGGTACGCCTGGAGTAGTGCTTTCGAACTAAAAAAAAAAGCACGCGCCGCCGATGGGATCCGAACCCACGACCTGCGAATTTCGCGTCTGGTGCTCCACCAACCGAAGTATACGGCGGTGGCTGTTCGATCATATACTTTCAGGGGCATTTATGCTGCAAGTAACCGAACCGCGATAAGTGTACACCAGCGCCACCCTCGCCCATAGCGGCAGACGTAGTACGTCCTGTATTACCCACTTAACCATCTGGAACGCGTTCGAATGGTGAGGGTGGAAGCTGTGTGAGAACACTCTCATATGCTATTATACCTACGGCATCAATGTAGTTTGGCAATGGAAGACAAGCCCGAGTCGGCTTGTACGACTCAATGTTGACCGCAGACAGCTAAGAACGAAACCGCTTCCTGCATACGGCCTTTAATTTCTTACAGAAATGTTCTCGAAGTGAAAGCAGCAAAAAACTAGCGCCGCGCGGTTTCTTGGTAGTACAAGGGGAAACGTCTCTTGTTCGGGCAAGAGACCCCACCGATACGTGTGTGACAGACCCAAGGTCTTGCGAGGCCGCACAACAGCGGCCGACCAAATGCCGCACACGTCGCCGCGAACGCGCAGCGAGACACTCGCAAGGGCGTACGCGGGCGTCGACACCTGTGACAGCCGAGCGCACAAGGCTCCCCATTTTCCCGTCGTTCGCATTTGTCAACTGCAGCAGCCTGACGGACGCACGCATCGCGGCACACACGTGCACGCTATACGCCTCGTCGCCTATTAGTCGCCATCACGCACTGCCTACACCTTGCCAGCGACACTCATTTCCGTGTCATTTTTCCTGACTTGCGCGCGCGCGGAGGCGACCCGTTGTGTTAAGTATACGCGACGAAAACATCTCAAGAACCGCGCTTCGTCTATAGCGATAGCGTAGTGCACGGTGGCACTCCCCTTTGGTTCCGCTCTTGTAGACACAAAGCGCGCGTTGGAGGCCAGGGCAGAGCTTTGACCGCTGCTCCCTCAACAGCAGCCGTCGTCTTTTAACCTCAGCCGGACAGGTATAGACAGAGCTGTAGAGCTAGATGTATAATCACGATATTGGGAACTTCGCGGTTGAACGAACACTGATTGCGAGTACCACGCAGAAAGGCTTGTAGCCGTGGAATTATCCTATCTCGGATCAGTTTGAGGAACTTCTCTGTTTAGCGAAACCCCTTTGCCTCGAACTTGAATACTCTGTCGAAGTCGTGTGTATTACGCGAGCTATGAACGAGACTTGTGACGCCATCAGTGAGGTTATCACAGCGTTCATGGAGGGTGTTGTGCAGGTTGAAGCATGCCCGCATGGTTTGATCGGCGCGGAAACGTTCGCTTTGCTGACAGCATTGACCGACGACTCAAGCAACGAGATATGTACAAACAGGAGCGATGTCGTATGCGAGGTATTACTCAGACAAAATTTCTCGTGCCCTAGAACACTCCCTATGCAGCAGGCACGTAATTGGGGGGGGGGTCTCAGGCAACGTTTGGCGACAACATTAGACTCAAGTTAAGCTCTGATCGAGGTTAAGCTGATATGCTCTGTCCGCGTGCCGCATGTGGAAGCTGATGAAGACGACGATGTGCAATGCGCAGCGCGAGAGTGTGTCGCGCGGTTTAACACGAGGCGTGATCTAATGCGACGATAGCATAGTGGCCCCGTGCAGTGGCCATCGAAGCTGATCTGTTCGGGCCGCCGCGGGTTCGAAACCCAGTCTCGGCAATATTTATTTTATTTCTGCATCGGCTGCTGCTATGCTAGCTTTTTCCAAGGTCACCGTGAAGGTCAACCTCCGCACAAACTCGGTGAGCCGGTTAGACCTAGTCAAGTGGCGTTCTTGCGCTAAAAAGTGGCCCACTCCGATGCTGCTGCGATCGCCTATGCGGGAAGCAGGGCTCAGCTCATCGACATGGTCGCTTTGTGCGGCAGCGTTCACAATTCTCAGAGGCATGACCTTTAATAAGGGGCTACACGACAGGGTTCGGACGCATTTCGAAACATTGCCTTAATGCCCAATTTCAGAGGCCAACGCTCATTCTCTCATCAATTCAGTTTTGACGCTATAGTCTCTTCACCGCTGTCATCAGTAGTAAAGCTTATGTCTGTTCCGTGTCCTCTATAGTGGAGATCAATGCTGCATTATTTATTCGACAGCTGCAGCTTTATAACTCCAAGATTTGTAGCACAGCCGCCAGCCCTTCAATGCTTCGCATGAACAGTGGCTTTGTACGAATATTCGCACAAATAGCGAATAATCAGAACAATATTAGATTGGTATTCGATTCCGTTTTTAACTATGCAATCTGTGTTCAGTTTTATTTCGAGTAAATGCTATTCGCACACCCGTATAGTTATTTTACAACTCTTTTTTTTTTCAGCTCATCAGCGCATGCAGGTGATAGCGTCACCTGTGCTCTTGTTGGACGAAGTACGTTGTAACAAGTATGTCGAGGTTGAACCATTGAGGCTCAGCTATTGCTGAGTCCTGCTGAAGCTCATTCCTTCCGAGAGTAGAGTCGTAGAAATACATAGTTAAACCACCACTGCCTAGCTTTGCCTACATTTCTAAAAAAAAGTGTCACCGAGTATAGGGCGTCACAGGCAGTACACGCCAGGACCTATGTAATGTAGTCACTTTAATGCTCATTTTTTCGAGTTTTGTAAAAAAAAAAAGAAAAGCTCCTGCGGCACCATATAGTCCATAACAAGCCACTGCCACTGAAGAGCACTTGGGTATCCTAAAAGGCAAACGTGATTGTTTTGCGTGAGTTGTCTCGGAACTAAATATTCCGGAGGGAAATAATTTGTTTCATGATGTGCCATTATGTGTCCATATATCCATCATAATCTACGGATAACCGAGTACTTCATGCATAAAAACAAGCAAAACTCTACAAATGCAGCACCAGATCGAGTGTGAACTTCGATAAAGACAATGCCAATGGGCACTGACGTCTGAAAAAGAAAAAAAGAATTACACTTTCTGCTGTGATCGCCAAGTGCACTTCTTATACTGCCGAAGGAGGACCCATTTCCTGCCCGGCATTTATTCGCTGTACACTGTTTGAATTTCGCCATGCCGTAATAGACTCCCGTTTATCAGTGAGTAACAAGTGGAGGCCGCTTAGTGTTTGATCGATTTGCGAGCAACCGCACATACGTAGCCATCGGTCTTTGAAGTGCACACCCTACAATTTATTTCCACTCGCCTTCCTCAACGCCTCTACGTCGAGGCGTTTTTATTTTGTTTTAAACCAGTAGCTTTACGAGGCTCAATTAAGCGAGTACGACTAGCCAGCAGGTGACTTTCGTGAAGCGTCTGCTGTTCAGCGCAGCACATGTGAAGTCCGAGGTGTTTCCTGCTCTTTATAGCGATTGCACTTCATAGACGTTCTGATACAGAAGTAACGTATCGAAAGGCTTGATCTTGCATTTCACCGAACACATTTTTTTTTTATCCGTCCTTCAGCGCAAACACGATGGAAAAAGGTAAGTGCACAAGCGTCGACTGCCTTACAGGCGCTAATTATACGCGCCTGTAAATGCACAGGAGCGCGCGCTTCAAACGTTGCACTTCAACTGACGAGATCGCTCTGCCATCTCACTGCTTTCAGGGCTATCATCCCGCGGCACACCCGACCTCTCCTTGCTCCACTTAACGTCCGGCTGAAGCACCATGCGAGTGCCATTTGCTTTTTTTTTCCTTTCGGAGAAAATATAGACATTTACAGCAACAGCACCGGAGCTGTCACGGACCTTTAACGTAATACTCCCGCTTGGAGGCGCTATCTATGCAGGGAATTAACGAAGGGAGAGCCGTTAGAAGTCGCGCAAGCGTCGAACTGCCGGAAACTCGGTATTACGAATTACGGGATAAAGCGAACCAAGTTCTTGTTGTTTGCCCCTTTGTTGCGTTAACTATTGCTTTGCGTACGTTCTATAATCGCTCATATTTTTATAATGAAACGTATTTTTCCTTCAGTTTCGCATTTTGCCATTTTTCGTTGAATTCATCTATACTCCCCCTGTCCTTCCAGTAGGTAGCTTGAAATACTATTATGTTTTGCTTTTTGTCCCCCTAACTCACTGCCCTCAGACTCTGTAAGGTATTTAAGAATGAATGAATGAATGAATGAATGAATGAATGAATGAATGAATGAATGAATGAATGAATGAATGAATGAATGAATGACACTGCGATTAGCACTGCATTGAGCCATATAGCGAACTGCTTTTTCTATCTCAGAAATTCTAGATTCGGCGGCTAAAAAATGGCAGTTAAAATAACACTGGAACCATCGCAACAAGCCGCATACGTCACATTTTTGCTTCCTCACCTCGCATGGTTCTAATGCGCTAGGTTTCGTCGGATTTGGTCACTTATCAACTATATATCGGGTATTCGCTTAGATACTACCTCAGCAGTTCCCTGCAGCAAATTACGGAGTTGATGTAAAAGGAGGCTAAATCAACTGCCCTTTCTCACGGGAGATATATGCAGTACGTCGAATACGAGGGCTCATTTGTTATGCCATGCTCTTTTACACTGATTGTTACTTATACCTCAGCTACAATCAGTCTCTCTCATCGATACATGTCCGGATGTCGCGGGCTCACGAAGGTGCATATATGCATGCGCAAGCTTCCTAGATCTGTTCCAGCGCCTTTATTGAGGTTCGCTATATATCGAAAGACGTTATACAGAGGAATAAAATAAAAACGAAATAATGGAAGCACAGGTTGCAGTAGAGAAGATTAAAAACTTTGTGCATAGAGCACGCTTCAGCATTATTTATACCAAAGGATAACTTTAAATTTAAATACCCCCCCCCCCCCCCCTCAGTAACTTGGCAGTTGAAAACTTTGTTCCAGCCAGGGATTGAACACGGGACCGTAGCCTAATCGGGGCAGTCGTTCTACCAACTGAGCTAAGCAGGGTTTTTTTTTCTCACATGGTATTTATTACAGGCGTTTATGTGCACTAAGTGGCTACATACGCAGACTATCTACAGGGCAGCTATAATTAATAATTATAAAGTGGTCATTAAAAATAAAATAATTAAGTAAGGAGTAATTATTACACATTAGCAACATTATAGTTGGCTCCACTTTCGTGGGCGCTAATGAGTAATTACTCGCTTTTTACATATTTACTCCTGTTTGGGGCAGCCTTTAACCAGCTAAAAAAAAAAGGAATATTACCACGGTTTTCGCTCTACCCTACAGAAAATTTGCTCTAGGGTGGAGGGAGCGACAGCACTAACTTGAGTGCACTCCGCCGCCAGCCTACATATGACTCTGCACCCATTCACAAACCCGCTAAGGCCATGTGGCCACAGATGCCGCATTTTAGAGACAGTTCACGTTGCAAAGAGGAATAAACTTAACTCGAGCAAATAGCTCGCCTTTTAGCTCTACCACTGACACGAGTTTTATATGTTCCATCGAACAGGAGTGCCTTATTTAATACCACAACTAGGGGAAGTTGTGGAGGGTTAGATGCAGTGGCTTTGCTCCTGAGAGAAAAAGAGTTTTTGTGACTTACTGCGGGAGTAATTTTTACTGCCATCTGGGAGTTTTTGTGTTCCTTTTTATGTTATGCTCAAACGGCCCTAATTAACATTATCTCTGGTCAGTGGCTTAATGAGAGAGCTATCAGTTACGACATAATACGGCGCCGTTCATCCCAGCGGAACACGTCGCTCACGCCATAATTTCTCAAAACAGCATACTTTGAGGGAAAAGAGAAGCTGCACACGTGTACGCGCAGGAATACTACAGCGGGAAGCGGACACTCCGCATTTGGTTCAGTGCTTGGCAGGAAGCATGGATTCGGTCGCAACTGTTCGACTTTTACCGAGGCAGTCCTTCAAGATATGCTTCGCAGATTTCCATACTACAGTCGGATACAACTCCAGAACGAAGGGGCTTTTCCCCGTCAAAGGACCCTCTTCCAGCCAATGGCGTCGGCCGAGTCTCGTGAACCTCCTAGCGTGACAATGCAGGAAGGGGGTATGCCCTACCATGAAGTGAGGAGACCTATAACCTTTCATCTGCACTCTGTATTGACACGCTATGCAAATCACGGCCGACGCCATCGGCTGGAAGCGGGTCCTTTGTCGGTCCTATGCCGCTTCGTTTTTGAGTTGTAGCCGACTAAAGGTATACTTGCTAACCATTCACATACTTTACATGCATTAAAGAAGCGAAAAACGCACTAATACGAGCCACAGTGAAGACTATATGATTCCGTGTCAAAATCTACGTTTTCGACCGAACCCTATATGCAAAGCAAAATACGAATGACCCACCTACCGCTATTCGCGCGTGGATAAGGAGCCTTGAAGAAACTCGCATAGACGGTGGCGCCTCTTTTCCACTCATAGGCGGAAACAATATGCAGCTAGCTTTGTAAAAAAAATAAAGAAAAAAGGAGCAGGTCAATTCTGCGGGCTATGAAAACAGCCAACTAAGACGTCAAGAAATATTTGCGCAAGGACACGCGTGAGAGAGAGGGGGAGAAATAACCGCGCAGCACGGAATGGGGATGGAAGCCACATCGGGCCGCACGGAAATCGCACGGCGCAAGGCAAAGAAGAGGCAGCACTTCGGGGCGCGGAAACTAACGATTATGCGCCGGGCGCGGCCGAGAAAGCTGTATTGGGTGTTGCGGCCGCAAAGCACTTATTTCGTTTTAGTTTCACGTTCCGCTTCGCAAAACGAAAACGCGAATGCGAGTCGTCGACGCAGCTGAGGAAATAAGCGAGATGATGAAAAGGCGGCACGGGTGACGCTTAAAATAACAGCGCTCCTCTCTTAACTCTGAACCGTTCATGCGGCGTATAGTTTAGCCAGGCACCATAACAGGTGCTTTACATGAGGTGAGCTTTGTTTGTGAGGTGCTGTAGCGCAGCGTTCAGACGCTGTAATCCTTGAAGCTTTTCACCCACGCGATGAACAAAATCAGCAAAGCGGGGGCGCGAGATAACGCGTGATAAGCATCAGATAACGCAGCTCTCGCGGGTGCTGACGCGGGGAGCCGGTGGTATACGAATCTGAATGCACCATACCTCACTAGCAAAGCAACAATAGCAAAGCTCTTTTTTTTCGCGCTTTGCTTTATGCTTTGTTGGTACCAACTCATCTACAGGCGTATGTCTTCGTACAATGTCCTCCCTGCAATAATGCCCTCGTGAAGCTGCAGGTACTTGAATAAATAAATTGTTCTGAAAATCGAATCTTATATCACCGTTATGGGCATGCACGTTCGTATAGTGGCACACTGGCAGGGTATAACCTTAAGGCAATTAAGCGTTACCATATGTAGTTCAGTGATGGCTTTAGACCTTTTGTGATGTCTCGGAATATACTATACAGTCCCCCTAGAGGGACACCACGTGGGCCACTGAAGTTGATGAGGGATCCCACAGCTAGTGCGGGAGAGGGCAGCCTGCAATAGCAGTGCAAGAGCGAGAGGTTCATGTATTATGCAAAAAAATTAATATTTTCAGCAGTCTTTGTTCTTTTACTTTTTCCTATACGTCCACGCTAACAATCTTGCGAGGTCGGCAGATAAGAGCGAATGCTTCGCGGACACCAAAAGGTGCCGTGCACAAACGTATAATGATAGACTGCTATTCGTTATTCCTCTTTTCCGAATCACACACTTGCGATACGAGTAAATGTAGTGCTTATGCAATCTTTGCACCGATTCGAATAAAGTTTATTCCATTTGAAAGAATGTTAAAGTGCAGACAGCGTTCGAAGAGAAATTTCGGCTTGAGGCACCACCTTATTATGACCAGTGGCTAAACAACGTGGAATTCCAGGGCTTTAAGGTTTGACGCAAACTTCTATCTTTGTATTCAAGGCCGTATAGGGGTGTAACACCGTACGATGCAGGCAAAAATTGACATCTTAGATTTGATTCTATATAAGCTTGAGCAGGCCGCACCGCACCACACTTCTTCCATGATCATCAAACAGCGTAATAACACACACATGTCATTTAACGTCTGAGCATCATTAGAGGGAACTCCTGAGGAGTGCACAGAGGTTAAATACAACATTGCACTACCACAGAACATAGCGAAGTTCATATCTGATCACATGCATGCGCCGTGCACTGATCCATTAAAAAAAATATAGTCCATCACCTAGTGTATACAATTCAGTGTTTTTTGTTCTTACCGCACCAAACATTATTTCTAATTTGTAGAGGGGACCCAGCCCTGTAATTGAATTTAAAGGCCAAGCCAGACATAGCGCTCGCTTCGTACAGAATGCACTATAGACTGCAATCGCACGCGGAGTCGCCTTGTAACGATTGCAACGTGGACCAGACGAAGCTGTCTAAACAAAGTTTTTCGTGAGCACAGCAGCAGATACGCGGTGAATAAGGCCGTGTTTCTGGAGCTTTACTGCCGGGAGTGCGTGTGCGAACCCTCTTCTGTGCCAGTCACTTGTATTCAAAAGGAGTCAAAACCAGCCCAATAGCGCAACTATAAGGGGACAGCGCAGATGGGGCACTGAGATGACCAATGAGAAAATCGAAAACAACGCTGTCTGACGAAGAGATGCTTTATAGAGAGTACACAGGCACGAAGCAAGAGGGCAGTAATCACGAATATGATTTTGACACCCCCCTCTCCCCCCCCCCCCCAACTCTTCCGAGACCGAATCATGAAAACTATTTGCGTGTTTCTATATTTGACTGGGGTGTTATGAAAGCGGTATTGGTTAAAATGAACCACTATGTTCCATATTCCCCCAACACATGCATGCGTGCACGCACAGCCTCTCGAGAGGGACACTTCTATGGGGAAATAATGGCGCAGGAATCGGCGTAATATGTCGCAGCTGACAAATGCGGCCACGTTGAGCTGGTCTTAACCCACATGGATCGCGTTTGTTCCTGCTGTTTGAAACCCAACCAGCGCATTTCTGCGTTCTGAGTCCATCAAGGTAACTTAATAACTTCGAACGCATTCTGATTTCCTCACCCTTCTTGCGACGTCAAGCTGTCACTGATTCCACGGTCCGAAAGTTTCAGAAATTGAAAACCACTTCGCAGAGAGCCCAGTTACAATAAAGCTACAGAAAGTGATGGCGAATACTGCATTGTTTTTCATTATCTATTAAAGCATAAATGTAGAGAAAAAAGAAAAAAAAACGCTAGAGAAATGTACTCTCTGTGCTTCGCAAGGAACGCCTTCGCACTCAGCAAAATGCAAACGCGAAAAATAAATATTTTTCCCAACTAATAAACTTAAGCGAAGCAAGACGTCTCGTCGCCACAGCTGTGTCACCGTGATACCAACATGTAACTCTGTCAGATACTGCACATCATATTCACATTTTACGCACGAACAAATTCAAAATTAAGGTATATAAGTAATTTCGAACGTAGTTTATACAGAGGCGACGCATAAGTGCGCGTGGCCACTCATTTGATTCATCTTGATTTTATTCCTCCACGAAAATAGTTATCTTGGACCTATTCCACATCGTTAGCATTTAGTAAACTGTAACATGATCAAAATAACCAAAACTCATTAAAAAAACAAAAAGAAGCTAAAGGATACCTGAAGTGCCTGAAACGATAAACGAATGGTGCTCCCTGTAATAGTTAAATGCAAACCACGATCACAATCGTGCGTAATTTGTTACCTCTACCGCTTGTTCAAGCACTGCTAACAATTATGATGCACGTAAAGGAAATCACGTACACAGTGAGATTTCCTTTCCGCTGACGCGGCCGCCGAGAAAAGCTGCATATATTCAATGCATATCGCGTGCTCGCTGTGACCTCGAGTAAGGACCACATTTAGAAGCCCGCGGAGGCGTCTAGCATTGCAGTCATTTTTCACGCGCCCGAACCTTGCACTTTGCACCGCGATAACTTATAACGTTGTCGTCGTGAAGGAGACCGACTGCAGAGGCCACGGGAGTCGTGGCGGTAAGACAGCCGCACGAAATACAAGCCTTGCCAGCAGGCACGGAAGTTAGGAAGCATGATACTAGTTGTTAAGCGCGTGTTTACAAATGACACTGATGCCTTATTGAAACACCATTCGCTGAACATGGCAATAACTTATGCTTTGACTCCTCTCAGCTGTCGAATGGATAAATGATCTTCGATCCCCTCCGGTCAGATCACCCTGGGAGTTGCAGGCGTTTGCATAAATCAGCACCTATGCATTGCAGGTACGTTGAGAATTACTTTCAAGCCGAGCTGATTCTTCACGTTGGCGCGATGTTGTAACTAGTGTTATAGGCATGTCTTTGCACACTGTATTGTAAAAGAAACAGAAAGAGAACGAACACTCCGATTTCTAAAAAAAGAAACCTGAAACACACATCGCCGGCAATCAAATCAGGCTTTTTTTTTTTTTTTGCTCAAGGCTGTCGGATTACCGCATGTATACAACCGGTCGGATGCCGTGTTATTCCCCGCTGGGCACTTCGGCAACTGTAGTTTATCTACCAGGTGCAGGTGTATACGATAACGGCAACAGGTCTCCTCCTCGTCGCCTCAGCATGGTAAGCCACTTCATCCCTCCATACAGGCATCACCGATATAAATTAGCACTGCTGCACTTAATTAATAAGACAATTTCGTCAGTCCGAGGCCTCTCATGCACGCTGCCACGTGCCGATACGTTCTGCTTACGCATAAGTGCGAAATATTCGCACGTGCGGCTCATTCGATTCACGGAAAAGGACACTGCAGTTTACGAGGCCGCGTACTGGCCTGCATGGCTATAAGCCTCAGATAAGTCGAGAACGCGTAAATCATTAAAAGAAACCCGCTGTTGAGCAAGAGGTTCTGGACATAAGGACACAAACCTCTTTGTTTCAAAAGCGTCATGCATCTGCAGTGAGGGATTCCCCACATTTTACCAAGCGTGGCATTTAGTCTATACAGACACGAATGCGCCTTTCTCAAACCGATGGACGCACGCATTGTGTCGAAGGGTAAATAATGAACGCACTTCGCTATTCCCACGTCCAGAAATGCTAAAAGCGGCTCGCACGGAATTAAGCTCCAAAGCCAAACGTTTCGCTTGTCTCTATAGGCTTCACGGTAATGTAACTGCGAGGCCAAGCAAAGCATTCATCACAGAAGGTTTGCGCAGGGTCTGTTTGGCAAGGCACACGCTGTAGGGTGTCCGTGTCATGGCTAATATTATAGTCTAAAACCGTGGGATCCAGCATGGTGACCGGCCACTCATACAGCAAGTTTCCTTCGAATGCAGTGGTAGAGAAGCGGTCTGCACAGAGTATACAGGGTGTCCCAGCTACCTTTAGCCAGGGTTTAAAAATACGCCGAGGCACTCTAAGACGACGCGACCAATTGCATGCTGCTGGCAATTGTACGGATCAAGTCACATTATTTTTGCATTGTGCTTAATTGCGTGATTAGTCGATATTAATTAACCAACTTCGCAAGCAACGGAGATAGGCGAAAAAGGTCGATGAGAAAGTTGTACAACGGTCCGCAATATTCCGTTTGAACAGTTTCTAACTCTCCATCCATTACGCGTCAGCTTTCTTTCGCTCACTGCAAATGCCCGCGAAATACAAAAAAAAAAATACCGCGTGACATGCCCGCTTGCGCGCCGCGATTGCAGTGCTCTCAAACGTTAAGTGTAGGAACGAACAGATCATTCAGCCTTGTGTGCTGCCCTTTAAAAGGCAACAGAGCAGCGACGTAGCAGTTGGCTGTGCGATTTACGCCAGCGGTGTGCTTCCCTCGCGGCGCCTGATGATAGCGACAAGCCGACACAGTCCTTATCGCTTGCTCTCCCGTAATCGCACCGCCAGGGCGCGCCTGGCACTGTCCTGTCACCTTTTAAGCAGCAGCACACTCGGCTAAATGAGCTGTTTGTTTCTTGGGCGGAACATTTGAGAGCACTGCAATCGCGCAAGCGGACATGTCACGTGGTATTTTTTTTTTTTGTATTTCGCGGGCATCTGCAGAGAGCGAAAAAAAAAGGCGATATGTAAATAGGTGGAAATTTAGACACTGTTCAGTGGGACGTTTCGCGGACAATTCTGCAACTTTCTCATTGGACTTTTTCGCCTATCTTCGTTGCTTGCGAAGTTGGTTGATTAATATCGACTAATTAAACAGTTAAGTCCAATACAAAAATAGCTTGATTTGCTATATACAATAGCCAGCAAAATGCACCTGGTCGCGTCGTCTTAGAGTGCCGCGGCATATTTTTAAACCCTGGCTAAAGTTAGCTGGGACACACTGTATATGCGTTCACCCCTGGTAATTATAACCGCCTGTGGCATTAGGTAATCTAGAAAAGAATAAAGCTTGTAATATTTAACAGGCAAAAAGAGATCACCCAGAAATTTAGAGGGAATATGTGAGACCAGACATGTCTGCAATGGATTTGCTGCAACTTAGTTGCATCGTCATGTGGCACGAATTAAACAAAAAAGTTTTAGCGAGGGCGTTTCGAGCCTGCAGATTTCCTCTATAACGCCATCATCGCAGTGACGCCACGTGCCTAGCAGTGCGCAGTTTCTAATAATATCCCATGACTGTCGGTCAGCCTTAATTGCGCGTCTTTGGAGCGCCTGATAGTTGCCGCCTTAGATAACGAAAGTATGTTTAGAGTGACCACCATGTATTATTATCCACCCAACTCTTTCCCATTAAGATGGTTTCGAGGATTTGCTTAGAAAAGCTTAACTAAACGTGCATAACGGATATAGTGGAAGTATATAACCCGCAGGAGGAGGAAACTAATACAGGGGGCTACGGGGCTTATATTAGCATGCGTGAAGATGACGGTGGCTTTACTGGTAATTTGTTTTAAATGCCATTAGAATACGAGCATTTAGGAGTTGAAGAGCGGGCGTGTTTACGCATGGTGCTCCACCTGCCACGGTAATGCTCCAGGTCCCGGCACTGATATCGACAGTTCGAAGTTTGGGCCCTCCTGTGGTCACGGCGTTATCGATATCCCGTAGCTTCGAGAAATCCAGTTTGTCACTGTCTACCCCGAGGTTGCTAAACTGCACAATGTGTCAAGGAGCTACTATAGTCGGGTAAAACTGAAGGCCGAAGCTGCAAACGCCCCTCCAGCCAATGGCGTTGACCGATTCTCCCCTACTAATCGCGGGGGGTGGCAGATGAATGGGATTAACCGCGACGTCATGAAAATCGGTCGACGCCATTGGCTGGAGGCTCTCCTTGGAGGGGCATCTACCACTTCGTTCTTGAGTTGTATCCGTCTATATCCATTGAAGACCGAACACTGTAGCAGCTCACGTATAGCTCACGAGCAGCGCTGGGAACCAGGGCAGGATTAAAGCACGGCTAACGCCCAAAGTTGTCGGTACTGCCTCTGTATTAAATCAGCCTGCTTCGACAAAAGGCACACTCAGCAAGCCACTGCCGAAATATCGCCCACAGCTGGTCGGCCCATCTCGGGTCTTCTCACACCATTTCCCTCCGCTCACGTGTGCTAGTATTTCCATCTTGTTCGCAGCCAACGGCCAATTACGAAGGCGCTCCGCTTTCCGCGGAATTGTTTCCGCCGCTGCGCCATATCCCTCCCCCTCTTTCTCTCGAGCGAGTGGGCGGCGGCGAATGCGGGAGGGGGAGGGGGTTAGGCGAGCGGCGCGCCCTTGGCATCAAGAGTCTGCCAGACGAGGGGGGAATCTCGGTTCGCTTTCCTTCGCCGCTTTCTTTCCCTCGCGCCACGGACGGAGACGTGCTGGAAGCGTAAACCAACGGCGCCGTCTCCTCGGAAACCGTTACTCGACACCGCGAGCGCACAAGTGACCCCTCGGGAACTTTGCGCAAGGGTTGAGCGAGAGGGTCGCACGAAACAACGCGTCGTTTCTCACGGATCGCGGGAAACGCCGAGGAGTGATGGAATTCCACCCTTTCGCCCTCGCCGGATTGCGACTGCACTGTAAGCTGAGCATCAATCTTTGAGTCATTCCTCTTTTCTCTCTTTTTTTTCTACCGAGAAACAGCTTTCAGAGGGGAGGGAGCAAACGCTAGCAGCCTATCCAATGCTGCAGCGCTTTTTAGCCACTCTATTCGGCCCCATCGCTCGTTTTGGATTCTGCAATCGATCAACTCTTTCACCATCGAAGGATCGCGGGGCCACACTTTCGTACGGCATTTCGAGAGCGACGAAGCACTTTCCCCGCTACAGTACGGCGGCACCGGCGAGGCCGGACACAAACAAGAGGAGGGGGAGGAGGATGTCTCGTGGTCGCTCACCACATCCATGCTGGCGCGCGTCCGGCGGTGCGCTGCTCCGTCGGACGGCGGAGACGCGGGGCTGGGCTGCGGCCGCGCTTCGGCCAACGCTGCACCGGCGGGGCCTGCAATGGCGGCGGGGCAGCACACGCTTCAGTCCCCCATGGAGAAGGCGCCGACGACACATTCACAGCGCGCACAAGAGCACCGGCACGTGGTCATCAGGTGTGGAGCGGACGCAGCACACAGTTTCGCTATCGAGGCGGCCGCAGGCATGCGCGGAGCGGCCGCCCGCCGAAGGCGCACACCAGCAGCAGCGGCGCGGCCGGCGAGGGAGCACACGGGACGCGCACGACGCGTTGTCCCGCGGAGTGCGGCCGGACGCGGGGGGGCGACACGGCGGCGGCGCGCGAGCGGCTCTGCCCTCCTCGCTCCGTGACGCGACACCCTCACCCTCGCGACGCGCGCGCGCACGCACGCCGCGACCCGCCGTGCGCCGCCGCCGCGTCGCAGCCGCGGGGGAGGGGCGTCGTCCGCGCCGTCAACCAATGGTCGCGCTCACCTGGTGACACGGTGACACGCGCGCATGCGCGGTGGCGGCCCAAGGGGACAACATCTTCCCCTCCTTCCTTCCCCCCTTCCGCGCGCGACCGCGTCGCGCCGCCGCCGAGAATGCCGCCGCCGCGAGTGCCGCCAGTTCCGCGCGACGCCGCGACGCGCCGCTCGCGCCGGGGCGGAAAGAAAGGGGCAACGCGCCCAGACGGGGGCGGGACCCGGAAGGTGGTGGCGCGCGGGGGGGGTGAACACCTGGGATCCTGCTCGACCAATGGCGAGGCGGCGCGAGGCCACGCCCACTTTCTTGTTCGTCGCGCCAAGTAACGCACGACCAAAAGCGGCGGGACACGGGGCGCCCCCCGGGGGTGCTCCGGAGAACTAAGGGAGACGCGCCGGAGGATGCGGAGCAACCGGACGCCGCCATCATCCCCGCTCGGAGAGGACTCGGCAAGGAGAGAAGGCTGTCTGCCCTGCGCGCGCTCTCCGGGCACTCATGCGATACAGGTAGCCTTGACACTGTTGAACTTTGCGTCGGGTGCTGCGCAGCGGAATGATGTCGATTTGCAGTCAAGCATAACCTGTAAATGGTCGCTAGAATCTCCCTGTTGTTTTCAGCCATGGTGTATACCATACGGTCCTGCTATCGGCGTGCGTGGCTTCTTATAAGCCAGAAGAAGGGCGAAATATGGTACATCATTTCCATTTACAAGTTAACTAGGCTCGTTATGCGAGGTAACTACACGGAGAAACTTCTAGTTCCAGCAATTACCAGTTTGAGATAACCCACTCTTCATCGGAGGCTTTCTTTCTTGTGTTTCACTGTAACCACGCAGAAACGATTTCATTGCATAGCCGCCGCAACGACTACAATGACAGCAGAATGGAAAATTTTAGGTGAATTTTTTTTTTTGTGAAGCCCATATTCGACTAAAGACAATGAAAGCATAGTGTAAAACTTTTTTGACTAAACGCCTGATTTGTAAGTTGTAACTGTCCCTATCTCTTCCAATTACGCAGTGCGCGTATTTGCTTGCAACAAGAATTACACCTGCTAGAATTACGCCTTCCAGTGCTGTCATTCGTGCGTCTAATTATATGTGTAATATTCTGTCAATCAAGCAGCCAATAAATCAATAACTGTTTATACATTCAAACAATCAAATAGTAAATCAAGGAACATACATGGAGTTTGTCGAGAGCGATGATAACAATATGCCTTACAAGTATATCAGTTATATGTTCTTTGGCAGTAATATTTTTCGACCAGTTTTCAGCGAACGTCATGGGCTATGAACCGCCGCCTTGAAAAAAATTGACCCACTTGAAAATCTTAAAACAAGCAGCTATAGCTGCAGAAGGGTGGTTTGCGCCTATAGACCGATGATTGGTTCGTAATGCTATCAGCTCTCGTGCGACTCGCACGCGTGTTTCGTGTACTAACCTCCAGGAAGCAAGCTATACACCGGTCCCTAGGAAAACCTTGCCGCAAAGATGGAGTGAACATTGATGAGGGGGGGGGGGGGGGGCGGGGGGGGGGGCATTGCATTTTGCCTCCTTACTTTGGCCTCATTCCTGTGCCAGACAGCGTGCGTTGATGGGGATGCAGTGGCATAAAAGTGCTAGTAAATTACGAACGCGTTTCTCCACGCGGATAGCCACAACTTACAATGCCTGTGAACTGCACACCTGGAAACAAGCGGCATTTTTCTTTCTCGCAAATTTCGACGAGCCACTGACCTCTTGTCTTGTCGCTGTTTTTGTCATGCATCAGAACTTTCTAGCGACTCAACTTTCCGTATATAGAGTGTGTCGAATAACACCCTCCCCCCCCCCCCCCTTCCCCTGTGAACGTAACCTCGTCCCTAATAAGTGAGCCGAGGTTTTGAGGAAAGGAAATGGCTCAGTAACCGTCTCGCATCTCGATGGACACCCGAACCGCGCCGTAAGGGAAGGGACAAAGGAGGGAGTGAAAGAAGAAAGGAAGAAAGAGGTGCCGTAGTGGAGGGCTCCGTAGTATTTTCGAACACCTGGGGATGTTCAACGTGCGCTGACATCGCACAGCACACGGTCGCACAGGTTGAGGTTATGAGCTCAACCGGACGTTTGTGGTACATACTGCCTTGCCTCGTTTGCCGAGAAGCGGCGTAGTCCTATGGATGTCCACAGTGAGGAGGGAAAGGGGAAGGCGCGCGTTGGAAAAAGGGAGCAGGAGGAACGGGAAATGAGGGGATGGCCAGGTGCGTGCGATAGCGAGTTTTCTCTCTAACCTGTGGTGAGGAAGATGCTGCTCATTAGTCGGCGGCAGGCGCCTGCACGCGCGACCCTCTTTTCAGCACTACTCTGTGGAGGAACAGGCTTTGCCCACTGAGCGGTGGCTCAGTGGTTAGGGCGCCCGGCCACTGATCCGGGGCTCACCGGTTCGAGCACGACCGCGGTGGCCGCGTTTCGATGGAGGCGAAACCAAAAAGGCGATGTCAGTGCACGTTAAAGATCCCCAGGTGGCCGAAATTATTCCGGAGCCCTCCACAACGGCACCTCTCTCTTCCTTTCTTCTCTCAGTCCCGCATTCGTCGCATTCCCACGCGAGGGCAATCAGTGAGCAGGCACCCCGGAACGGGGGGGGGGGGGGGGGGGGGGGGGGTGCAATTCTAGGACGTTAACAATATAAAGCACAGTGGAGCTCAGCTTCGTACCCAGTCGTAAAGCGATTCGTTTCAGCAACCTAAGCCAACCTTGTACCACCAGAAGCCGACTGTCTGACTCCTGTTCATGAGCATGATGAGCAGAACTGAAACACACTAGTATGCGCAAACGTCTTCAATGCAGCCAGTCACTGCTCGTTTGTACAACTTCATGAAGCTGCCCGTTTCAATTCTGTTTATATGCATTAACAAATGCACCTTTGAACAGTGCAAAATAAGAAAAATATAAACTTTATATACAAATGAATCTTAGCATGAATAAAACAAACTCGAAGTCTTGCCCCCTCCACACACAACACAAGCATTAAACAAAAGTTCCGGCGCCCCTGCCAGTGAGTGGCACACAGTGCCTCAAACGCTATGGAGATATCGGGCCCTGCTTATTGAGAAGTCGTGGGAAGAATAATATGGATCGCGCATCGGCTTTAAAACTCTTTCCTCGCGCTTTAATAGAAACAGACAGGTTCATTGCCTTTGTACGCAAGCACACGCGACATTTATTTGCACGAGTATCAAACCCCATTCATTATTATTATTCGGTCCGCTGCTATACGCGCCGCCATGCATCGCACACTAAACAATTTCTCACCATTTAGGGTGCAAGTCGGCTGTCCCCAGACGAAACACCTTTGTCCAATCGTTCGGTGCTAAAAAATGGTGCAGAGATCAGCACCCTTAAGGAAGGGTGCACTTAAGATACTTTAATGATGTAATGGTTGCACCCTCATTAAAGGGTACTATTTTTCCATAACACCTCTACGAATGCATGTTGGTAGGGTGTTCCACACCGATCCACCCATGGAGCAAAAGCCTTGGACTGATGCGCGCCCTCTAAACTTTCATGCTGTGCGCACTTCCTGAAGGGTGCTGATCTCTGCACTCTTTTTAACCCCCAAAAAAGGGTGTTCGTCTGGAGACAGCTGATTTGCACCCTTAAGGGTGAGAATTTGCTTAGTGTGCGAGGCAAAACCTCGTATAGGGGCGAAGGTACTGCAATGCGTGCTGCAGACGCTGCCGCTAAAATTTGCTTTGGTAGCCGTCCTGGCGGATTTTTCCATAACTGTATATGTCAGCTCAACTCTCTATCAATAAAGTTATTCAGTTCTAACGCTATGCCAGCCGTGTGGTTTATGGACCTCCATGCATGGTGTGGACATTACAGAATTAGTTGTACAAACTGAAAACATAGCTTGCGGCCTTCACGCGCTTCGGGACAAGCTGCGCGTGTATGCTGGTGAAGTTATAACATTGACTAACGTTGCACAAGCACGCAGGACTGCGCGCACTTCTAACCCTAACATAAAGGAGGCTGTCCACTGATCCGGCGCCTTCGTTCAGCCTGCCATCTTCTCCTTGGAGAAGTATTACCACCTTCATTATATCCCATTAATTATCCTCTTCATATCCACGAACTTGCACATATGAAAGCCGAGAGGTGGTCGATATTATGCAGTCGGGGGCAGGCTTTGTGGCGCCTCAGAGAAAAAAAAAAGGGGGGGGGGGACGGCAACCATCTATATAGGACTTCGCACCTCACGTTGGTTCCAATGTGGAATGTCGAAGGAATGTCGAAGGTTTGTCACTTAAACCTGCTGAGGCATCTAAACCGTACTAAATTCGCATCTTTCTTGAATAACAAACTACATACTACTTCGACGTCGCTTTGGAGAATGAAACATATTCCTGTACTGTGAGTCACGATGATAGAGAGCCCACGTTTTATTGTCTTCATATCATACAAACTTCACATATTGCTCTTGTCACGCTCTCAAATGTTGACAGGGCTTATTATTTACACGAAACAGATATGTGTACACACGTTGATAAATGAATGCTTGGACCGATGAGGTCGTGAAATATTTGGAAAATAAATTTTGGCTCGGAGTTTACATATTTCCTCATAAACAAGATCTGGAAAGTACTCTGTAGGCAGTCATAAAGCTCGGGAGCGACCCTGTGATCGCTAAAAGTAAGGCGAGATCAACTGCAATCGGTCGCCCTTGGACCTTTTACGTCATATATACGACAACTGCTTTGCCTTATATGAAATTTTAAAGACGCCAGGGAAAATTTCGCAGGTAATATCTGTAGGTTAGGACAGCTTGAGTGGCCCCGCATGCTCTATCACCTTGGATCCTCATTCACACAGGGTATACCTGCGGATACACGTTCGTGACAGGTTGTAACCGGTTCCGTATAAATGTTCGGTTGGTTCTGCTAAATTCTCCGTTGCAGCTGCCGATATATACGTGCTTCCAGGCGTCGTGTAACGCAAAAAGGCATTCATATCGATGAGAGTGCCTTGCGGCGCTCGACACGGAAGTAGCCTTGATTTTACAGCAAGGATAGATAGGTCACGGAGCTGGGTAATACAAAAGAAGTTTACTCCAAGAACAGTCTTTGTCAAAAGTACACAGCCCAAGGAGTCTGCTTCGGAGCCCTACAGCGCGGCTCCTCTTGCATATTCAGGGACCCGGATGTCACGAAGGCGGGACGAACCAAAGTCCTCAACCCTCACAAGCATAGGACTGTCAAATGTGCTTAAAAGCCCCGCTACGTGGCTTGGAAGCAAACCCCTTGGGCTGTGTATTTTTGACATACACTGTACATCGTGAGTCCGCGGATAATGCGATGGGTCCTTATTGGAGTTGACTTATTTGCTTGTCTGTTTGTTCATTCATTGTTTGCTTATTTGGTCTTGTTTCAGTGACAGTCTCTCTTGGAAAGGGAAAGGGTCTTTTGTATTCCACTGCTCGTTTACGTGGTGGGGACGGATATTAATACGGGTAAGTTCACAGCGAGTACCTTGTGGAGGAGCATACTGCATAGGGGCCTTGCTTCCTACTGTATCCCATAGTGTGTAGTCTAATAACGTAAACGGCCCTTATTCATGGCGAATGTGTTTCGTGGCTAGAAATGCGATATACCTATACATCATGGTGAGTATCTCGCGGGGACGGATAATGCAAAGGGTCTTAATTTCAATGCGCGCAATATGCTGTACGTGTATCGAGCTAGTGAAAAATGCCTTTATTTCGTCGTGAATAAGCCTTGGGTCCAGATAATTGAAGGAGATTATTTTCTATACCGTATTTTATCATTCGCCACACCGGGTCGGATATAGAACGGTAATACTTGGTTTATGGCTTGGTTTATGTAGGTTTAACGTCTCAAAGCGACTCGGGCTATGAGGGTCGCCGTAGTGAAGGGCTCCGGAAATTTCGACCACCTGGGGTTCTTTTACGTGCACTGACATCGCACAATACACGGGCCTCTAGAATTTCGCCTCCATCGAAATTCGACCGCCGCGGCCGGGATCGAACCTGCGTCTTTCGGGCCGGCAGCCGAGCGCCATAACCACTCAGCCACCGCGGCGGCTAGAACGGTTATGTATACTATACTGAAGCCTTGATGGGCCCCAGTTAACCGCGATTACAGGAACCGGAAATTGATGGAAATAGAACGGCGATTGCCTTCGGCCCTTGCACCATCGTGCAAATTCTCCATTTTCAAGAGTGTGAAATTGCATGCTCGCAGTAACAGGAGTTCATGTTTTCAAAGACCGTCACAAGTAGGCCGCTATTTCGCTGCGTTTTCTTTATGCATCCCGTGTATT
This sequence comes from Amblyomma americanum, assembly GCF_052857255.1. Taxonomy (NCBI): domain Eukaryota; kingdom Metazoa; phylum Arthropoda; class Arachnida; order Ixodida; family Ixodidae; genus Amblyomma; species Amblyomma americanum. The sequence goes on along the minus strand of NC_135498.1, from coordinate 18,003,791 downwards.
GTTTCCGGTCGGGCGATACGTAAGATTCGAGCTTGGATCGACAGGTTTGGAATGGCTTGATTCAGCGCAGCGGATTATATAAATCTTTACTGCATTCAGTTATTTTCTCGTAGACTTAGACCACGAAGGTACCGACGAAGTTTGAAACCGGTGTGTTTCGGGATTTCAGAAGACGTTTCAAACGATAGCCTACTTAGACCCGTCACTATAGCATATAGAGCTTATGTGCGAACACGAATAGAGCCACTTAACCGCCGTGCATGACGAAGCTGCTTGGGGTCCAAACTCAAACAGCGAAGTATTGCACGTGGAAAAACCCCTGCATTTCCTGGCCATTTAATTTCCGTCAAAATATCCAGTGCGACGTCCACGCGGTCAGAATTTTTTTTTACGAAACCGAACTCTTTCGCTTGTAACTCTTTCAAGCCACGGCCGCTAATAATGGATGCCACTGGAGAGTCACTTCCGCCAACGAAATTACCGGGATACCCTATCTCGCCGCGTGTTGGAGATACCCGCGTTTGTCAGGGTCGTTGGTCGGACTGCCCCTCAGCTTGGCAGTGCTGCGGGAAGTGCGGGAGCAAGTTGTCCCTACCCTCTCCGAACTGTTTGTTCCGTCCCGGGCATCATGCGTGCGGTGTTCACGCGAGATCTCGCCCGCCGCGCGTCCGCCCGACTCCCCCTTGGCCCATTTCTCCCGCTACGCCGGCCGTACGTCGGTGCTCCTCATTTTTTATTGCACCGGACGCCCACGCCCCACTCTTTCTTTTTTTTAGCTCAATCTATATATATATATATATATATATATATATATATATATATATATATATATATATATATATATATATATATATATATATATATATATATATATATATCACTTTTTCAAGCCTTCTCAGCAGTAGCGGGCCGTGTTAACATGCTCTCACTTTTGATTTTTCTTCTTCCCTCTTCTTTCTTTCCTTATTCTTTCCGGTTCTTTGTATACCCTTCATCTTTGTTTTTGCCGCGACCACTCCGTTGCCTTTCTTGGAGCAAATGCCCCCACTGGCAGCCATGACTGTTGTGATTTTGTGCACGCATGGCTCTCTCTATCTTCTCTTTCTTTTTTTTTCTTCTCTGCTCCCCTCCCTCTCCCATTTTTTTTTTTCACTTGGCTTTTGGCCTGGAAGAAGATAGGCGCGCGCACACGCAATGCTGGGGTCCACCGGCCGCTGCCGCAGTTGCGTGTCAAACCGAGCGAGAAAAACGAATGCCCCGCAGCGCGTCGTGTGTTTAGCTTGTGCCCCCCCCCCCCCCCCCCCCCCCTCCCGTTCCTTTCTATATTTGCTTTTTAGCGCTCGTTTTCAAGTGGCTCGGCGTGTTCGTTTGTTTTATCACGTTGCGTCCTTCAGGGAGAAGACTGCAGGCAAACACGCATATTTGTCTTTGTTCACTCTTTCCTTCTTCTCTTTCTTTGGGTTCTCTTCCTTCTGTCATTTGTTCTCTTCGCGCGACGTATAAGCTCGGGGGGGGGGGGGGGGGTAGTTGCAAAAACGCGTAATAGAACGAAGGACAAATGACCAAAAGCGGAGACAAACGGAGTACAAAGGCACGCTCTGAAAACACACAGCCAATTGAGCATCATGCGGCCAGCGTCCGCGTGCTGGACGCATGCATGGGCTCGCAGGAGACTTGACGCGGCTATCTGGCACCGCAGCAACGCGCCCGCGTTTACCCTGGTGTGTCATTTGTGACGGGCCGGTTGTGTGCGCATGCAAAAAAGCATCCCCTTTCCTTTTCCTCCTGGTTCACCATTTTCCCGCTTTTTTTTTGTTGGGTTGTGTGTGTGCGTGTCTGATATGTTTTTCTACAGCTCCACTGCAGCGCGGCTGTCGGCGCATGGCGTCCTCCGCTAATGGGCCACGGAGAGCAGAGCATCACTTCTTGCAAGCTGCAGCCGCATGGCTGCTGACAGCGCGGTGTCGGAACGCTTCCCGGCGAGGTATTTTTTATGGCCATTAATTTCGACGTTGAGCGTCCCCTAAAGAGTGAGGCAGGCTCGTTAGTGCTTGCTCTCCTTTGCATCTCTCTTTTTGTTTTGTTTAGGGGCTGATTCCTGTTTTGTTTTTATGAATAAAATGAAATAACGATGAAGTTTTGTTTTCCTATACGACACTTTGTGTGTGTGTTAGTGCTGTTAGTGTTAGTTCAAGATATGCCCTGCATGTAATTTTCATCCTTACACACTGTCGGCTTTTTCTCGGTATGCCTAACCGGATGGCATATCATTCAATCCCTAAAGATACGGGAATACATGATGATGCGTTCAAGAACGACAGAAGAGATGCGTGAGCATTGGTCTCCCTGCCGAGCTTCGGTGGCAGGATGGTTGTGCTCCAGGAAAACAACTGCGCCGGAAGGTGCGGTATAATAACACCGCAGAAAAGATAAGAGAGATGACATGAGCGCTTTCTTCTGTGAACACGAAAGAGAAGCCCAGGTGTCACCCACTTCAAGATGTCTATTAGATTGATAGTAACGAATGCCTGTGCACGCGACTTAGTCATCTGTAGACGCATACACACAGATGTCAAAACACGTACCAAACAGGTGCAGAAAACTCGTGCTACCACATCCACCGTGCGGAGAGGCCCCTGTAAGGCTAATCCCGTCTGTATACATTTACGCCGCCATCACCACCACCATGCGTGTACCGGGTGTACACAACACAACAATCTAATAATAATAATAATAATAATAATAATAATAATAATAATAATAATAATAATAATAATAATAATAATAATAATAATAATAATAATAATAACAATAATAATAATAATAATAATAATAATAATAATAATAATCAACCAATCAATCTTTATTTTTTCGGTGCCCAGGAACAACCCAAAGGTCTTGGTGCTGGTACACCATTCACACGCACAAAATGTACATTTATTTCACTACAAAGAAAGACAAAGGAAATGTCGCAGTATCTGTCTCATATATCGTTGGACACCCAAACCGCGCCGTAAGGGAAGGGATTAAGGAGGGAGTGGACGAAGAAAGGAAGAAAGAAGTGCCGTAGTGGAAAGCTCGGGAATAATTTCGACCACTGGGGATCTTTAACGTGCACTGACATCGCACAGACACACACACAACAATCTGCAGCAAGCAATACGCGACGCCCAGGAGCGCTTTGGCGAGGCCCATAGACACCGACGTCCGACTTCTATGCAGGAAAGAAAGGACCTGCAATATGCATGGCGCTCCAATAATAAATACACGGGCGACCAGCGAGCGATCAAAGAACTGCGCGTGCGCTGACATATTCATCTGGCATCACAAGCAGCGGGGACCGCGGTCAATAAGGATCTCAATGCAGACTTTGAAAACAATCGAAGTTCAAAAGTTATACGAGCCTGAACTGAGTTAGCAGCTGTAGAATTGAGTACTTCGAGCAAGGAGAAAGAATACGACACCTTCTTCTATAGCTGCGGAGTAGAGATAATTATACACCTTGGAAGCGATCGTCGCGAAAACTGTCGCAGCTCGGTGCCGAGCACGTTCGTTGCGGTGCTCAACGACCGTGACGTATCTACACTTTAATGGGGCCCCACGCCCTCTACGCCCGACTAGCTCTCTTTCGTCTAAGCTTCTTTTCGTGGCATAAACCCGCGCATACATGCATAGACAGCACGGTTCACGCCGTTCCGATGCCGAAGAAAACGCCAAGCGACGACGGCGGCGTCCGCTCCCTGGGGTCCCGTACCCGGAGGCCGGGACATTATTCGCGCGCGGCGCGCATAACTCAGCGGCGCGTGTGCACTTTTACGGCCCTCCGAAGGCCGCCGGAGCAGAGCAGCCGAGCATCTCTCCCCTCAATCGCTGCAGCCGCGCCACCCGCGCGGAGGCGATAGTCGCGACGCACAGGGCTTGACAAGGGCCCATCGCGCGCGCCGCGTGGGTTAGTCGTCTATATATGAAGGCCCGCACACGCATGCATGCTCGACCATGGCGGGGTCGTACGCGGAGGGTGGATGGCTGCTGCGTATACAGGCACGATATTATATAGTGACGTCTGCAGAGGGGAGGACACGTGCCATGTTGTACACCGCAAGGTGGGTGTATTATTAGGTAATACACGGACGTAGAAGTGGCGACCTCAGAACGCAATCATGACCATCCGCTTCGCACACACGCACGTACGCACGCACGCACACGCGCACGCGCGCGGATTGACTAAAGAACGGCCAAGTTATGGAAAAAGTATAAAGTCCTGTTTCGTGTACACTCCGGACACAAATACACCTATGTGAGAGTAAAAAGGGGAGTAAACTGTCCTCTAACACACTACCTTTTGTAAAAGAGAAAGCTCTAGAGGACAGCTTGCCGCATTTTTTACTCCTTTCTGTATAGAGTGTATACAGCGCGGAACTCGCAGAAGAGGTGGAGCAAATGCCGGCAGAATCTGCAAGGCTAACCTCACCATTAGCCTGCAGCAACCTCAACTCAACTCAAGAAGGTGACAGCATTATACACCATCGTACGTTCTACCTTGCTGTCCGCCCCAGTGGCCGATATTTTTATTTTGAGAGCTTCACGAACATCCCTGCCGAGAGGCTGTGCTTCATGCTTTGCTCCCGGACTTAGGAAGAAAGCATGCAGGAGCGTGACCATTATTTTTTTCTCTCCCAAGCTGCCACCCAAGCCATGGCGGCAACACAAGCTCTGGTAGATTGCAAACAGCAGGCGCATGCTACGCAAAGGGTGCGGTGGCGAAATGAAGGTCATGTATTCCTACACTGCCACGCCATTAAGGGCGCACACATGATCGCAGGCAAGCAATCACTCCCACCACGCACAGGGAGACGAATCCGCGGGCTTCCTCACTCGCGACTAATGCTAATAACTTCGCCAAACAGCCTGTACACTCTGTTTGAGCACGGAACGTTCTTCGCAACGTTTGAGAACGCATATGCACCTATACAAGTATACCAATAACCACCGGTGTTTCGCCAATGCCGTTGTGTACATGGCCCTCATCCGCAGAATATATATGTATACTGCACAGCAAACCGGACACAGATAGCTCTGTGCGAATGCATATTATAAACTGTTCATAGTGAACCGAATATGAGACACTGTTGTCCCCATCGGAGTATGACCTAATCTGTGTTTAGCACGTGTCAGCCGCGCTTTTTTGTTTTCATTTCCATGACGAAATCCATGACATTTTATTTCCATGGCATTTCGAAGAGGTGTCTACTGCCAGCTAAAACGGCACTGCCACTCCGGGGTGGCTCGGCGGTTAGAGCGCTCGGCTGCTGAGCCCGAGGACGAGGACGCGGCGGCCGCGGTTCGATGAGGCCGAAACGCAAGCCACTCCATGCAGTTGCGATGTTAACGAACCCCAGGTGGCCGAAATTAATCCGGAGCCTTCTCATGGCGGCGCCCCTGGAAGCTAATATGTCGCTTTCAAACGTTTAACCTCAAAACGGCACCGTCCGAGCTCATCGTCAACTTTTCAGGTCCCAATGGCACCAGCGCTTTCCAAAGTACGCCTACTAGAGCCGCAGTGACAGCTTTCGGACCTTTTTCGAGGTTGTCCTCAACACCGCGTTACTTACTGGCCTCTGTACAGTGGGTTACTCCGCGATCAGATACAAGTACCCCTCCCGGCGCAGCCGTCCACCATACATCCTCCTCGCTGTATCTGCGAGCATCGCCAGCGCCCCATCGCCACCGCCGGGGGAGCCCATCGTGCGGTCTCCCGCCGTGAACGCCGCCGGGCGACCGTGTATAAATTGCGGAGGAGCCGCGGAGACGCTTTAAAAGCCATCAGGCGTCGTTTTTACGATCCGGCCAAAAGTTGAATCACGGCTGGTGCGCTGCCGCCGTCGCTTCGCGCTGGTGGCGGTGGTGGCTAACAGCTCCCAGAGGTCATTAGGTGGGCCGCGCTAACACGGGACCCATTAACTCGACGGCTTTGACGAAATTAACGGGACCCCGGCCGCCGGTCTTTGGCCGCAGCTCGACGAGGCGGGGGAGACGCGGCCACTGCGTTGCCCCCCCCATCGGTGGCAGCGGGCCACGGCAGCCAATATCTCGGCGCTGGCCGCGAGATCGAAGCCAGCTGCCGCTTCTTCCCCGGTGGACGCGGGGAGGTGGCCCGACCGCGCTCTCAGTGAGCGTACAGTTGCATGCAGCTGCATGGAAGCCAGTTGGATCAGAGTAGTCGATAGACCTGGCGAGAGTCCGAAGCAGTTTGTCGCTGACGTTGGCGTTCAGCCAGTGCATTCCCCATTTTCCGGAAGAATATATGAACGGAATGTCTACCTTGACCATCCTGAAATGTCGCAGAGCATTTTTCGGGAATAATATATGAACAGTGTGTCTGTCTTTACTGTTGAATTTCAACAGAGCCCTGGGACAAGCTCGAGTGTCTACAGGTTGGAAAGTATGCAGGTAAAACGAGGTGCTGCATGGTGTATGAGGACCGTAGCTGCCCTTGGACATAGATTTACCACCCTCCGAATTGCAACTTGTAGTACAGCTAGATGTGTTTCTGGTGCATGTGATAGCGCGCTAATTTGCATAATAGGGATTATGCTCGAAGAATACGCAGTTCTCGTTCTGCGCATCGCATGAAGATTGACGGCCTCGATGAAATCGAGGAGGTCGGCAGGAGCACGGAAGTGTATATTTGAACTATACCCTTGGATCAGCCCCTTGGATCAGCCCTTGGATCAATACTACCCGCATTCACTCACTCACCCACCCACTCACTCACCCTCACTCACTCATCCACCCACTCTCACTCACTCACTTACCCACCCACCCACCCACTCACTCATTCAGCCACTCACTCACTCACTTACCCACCCACTCACACTCACCCACCCACTCACACTCACTCACTCACTCACCCACTCACTCACCCACTCACTCACTCACTCTCACTCACTCACTCACTCACTCACTCACTCACTCACTCACTCACTCACTCACTCACTCACTCACTCACTCACTCACTCACTCACTCACTCACTCACTCACTCATTCACTCACTCTACCCGCATTCAGACTCATTCGTTTTTGCTGACTCAGCCACAGCACTCACTCACACTGAGGCATGCACTGCATTCACACCGGCATTCACTCGGTCGCTCGCACTTTCAACCATACAAACATGGACAACCTCACTGCCTAAGCACTACCAAACACTCTAAAAGGCGCGGAAACCCGCCACTCAAAGGGAAACACTCCACGCTAGAGAGAACCGTGGCAAAACAAGTTGGTTTTTCTGGGAACCTCACCTGCGGACTCAAAGAGTTGCACGCGAAAAGCTCGAGCGCACGGACGGCTCTCACATTTTCTGACTTTCTTTCTCACTTGCGTTGACGAGAAAAGCGAATAAGGTGCGGGTATGAACAGGTTGTGTGCCGCGGAATGGCAGACTTTACGACTCGGCCCAGAGAAACTTTACCGATACGAAAGAGACGAGACACGGGAGCGATGACGCCGTTACCAAAGCCTCGTGTGGCACATCAACAGTGCGCGCAACTATAACAGATCGACGGGAGGCGGTAGGGTTTAGTCGGAGGAACCCTTTCGCTCCTGCGGCGGTTGCTCGTTAGCCGGGGCATCTTCCCGGGGCTTATCCCTCGAACCGAGTCCTGATTCCACCCACCCTGCCGCCCACCCCAACTCCCCGTCGCGGGGTGCGACAGCGTCAACAGCATTCCTTTCCCCCCCCCCCCCCCCCCCCCTTACGTTTCTCGACGTGGCTTCTGCGGGGGTGAGCAAGACAGGCTGTGGCGAACGCACCGCAGCACGGGCAGGGGTTGACTTTGGCAGAGATTAATTTTGGGAAAATGAGGCTCTTCGATCGAACTAGGTGACGACGCTGCCCAATGCTCTACGTGCCGGGGGTACTCTATTGGCTACGGCTTAGGAGTGATTGAAAGGTCGACAGCGTTTGTCAACCTTTCGGCGCTCTTTGGGAGGCTTGAACGTGTTTCCTCGTCAGCGGGGACCGGCCTGATGGCTTTCGCGTTAGGCCTAGCTCTTGCCGGCTAATGGGAGCGACGGCTGCTGTATTTGTCTCGTCTTTACTTCGAACTGCACTGAGCCCCTCCCTGAATACTATGTTCAATGCTGACATTGCACGGTTTTTGTGGAAAAAGGCACAGTATAGCTGCAATGCTAGCCACTTATTCGGAGTACTGGTATTCGGCTACTGTATTATCAAGATTATTGCAGTGTTAACTGTTAAAGGTTGTCTGTACAGAGATGACGTCCTTAGTACGAAATGACGTCATCATTACGAGACCTCCCTTACAAAAATGGTTTATAGACAGTCTATAGACTTCTTAAAGGCTGTATTGGCTTCATATAGATATTTAGTTTTGTCTACTCATAGTCTATAGACTGTCTATAGACAAAAGTTTACTAAACGTGTATGGCCATAAATCTATACCTTGTCCATAAACTTTCTATAGAATTCGTATTGCCTATAGACTGTTCTCTAGGGTCTGTCTATTGTAAGTCTATAAACTTCATATACAAAAATCAATAGACAGTCTATAGACCGTCTAAAGAAATTTTTGTAAGGGTAGTAGCACAGCTGCGACGGCGGCGGTGGAACCCATCCACGTTGGTGCACCGCATCAAGACATTGCGCAGTCGCGTTACCAAAGTGAAACGACTGCACTTTCTTGCAATCAGCGCCAGGGCCACAGGATTATGTGTTCCCAATTAATGTCACAAGTTCCGTTCAACTATGTTGGCCAAATGTTTCGGCTTGTAAACAAGTTGGTGCCATAAATTCTAACCTGAGATAGGTATTTGATCTCGTCCGTCATGAGGTGGTCATCGACAAGCTCCGACGGTGCGGACAATCGATCGAAACTTAGTGGGTGATTGAAAAGTAATTTGAGGCACATTTTAAATACTGTCACTTATGGTGGATGCTCATCTTCCAGATTTATCTTTTCTATTGTGGTGTGCCGCAAGGGTCCAAAATGTCGCCACTATAATACAATGTGTTCGTAAACGACGCTTGATTTCGTGTAAAGCATTCAAAAACATTTCAGTACGCAGATGGCCTGAAGCTATTCTGTTCAGTGGATTCTGTTGTTTATAGCGACTAGTTTCAGAAGGATGCTGAAGACGTGAATGAATTGCGCGGGCGAAATGTACTAACATTAGCAGTAAAACGGTAGCTGTTGAATGCGTTAGCAGCCAAACGTTCATTTATCCGGGGTTGACGCACTAAGGTTAGTTATAGCCTAAGTGGTACACTAAGGTTCTTTACATTCGAGGTCAACAAACGAAGATATTTCTACATCTGTCCTACATACACGAAAGTGCGTTATATCCGAAGTCGCATACTTAGGTTCTTTAATTATATCCGAGATAAAACACGGATGTTCGTTATATTCGAAGTGACATACTTAGGTTCTTTATATCCGACGTAAAACACGAAAGTTCCTTATATCTGAGGTGGAATACTAAGGGTTGTTATATCCGAGGTAGTATTATCTAAGTTTGTATTGATAGTATCTAAATTCATTCGTGGCCCGGCGGACAGGTGACATTGGCTGCTGACAGACAGCGGTAGCCATTTCGGTTTGAACAGACACTTTTAATGATAATGCATTTATAAATAAAGACACCGTTTATACATGCATCAAACCCACGACACCCTCACACAACATGGCCCCATTAAACTCATGTGGCATTACGTAAACGCACCAGGAATATTTACTCCCCCTGATTTCACCCTTAGCACATCTGCAGTTATATTCTACTATACTTTCTTTTGCTACATAAAGTTGTGAAGCCCTCACATTTCTCATTCACGACAAGCTGGACACGTAGCGACAAAGCCCGCACTGGAATTGTTCACAGTAGCAGAAAAGTGGGAAGAAATTATTAAAGTGTTAATATCATTGACGTTCCGTGAGTATAACGTAATTCCCGGTCTATATTCCGCACCCGAAGCACAATCCACAGGTCTGAATTCTGCTTGTTTTTTTTTTTTACTAGATTGCATACGGAAGGTGCGGGGTTCAATATCCAGAGCCGTCGGGTACCCAACGGTGATACAATGGGTACAAGCCTAGTGCTCGGCCTCTCAGAGGTGAAATGCTTGAGAAATGGGTCCTTGACCCTACCTTGTGTAACGAAACTACGCGCCTTGTGCCATGGCGCCCTGAGGCCAAAAGCAGCTCTTACACCATAAAAATTCATCATCATCATCATCATCATCATCATCATCATCATCATCATCGCTATCATCACAATTTTTACTAGAGTAACCAACAGAGCCCACCAGTCGGAATATGGCAATTAATCACCATGATTTCGGGGGGGGGGGGGGGGTACTCCTAGCTGTCCATGCATTATACGCATTATGGAAATTGTGCGCTTGTGAGACCATTATTTTCAATTCAAAGAAAATTTTCTAATTCCAATCAAGCGACGCTTATATATTTGGCGAATACAAAAATATGGAAACCAAGTTAACAAACACCCAAATGGCGACTGAAATGAATGATCATATTCAACAGATTTCTAAGATTCAGACTGACTCAAGGAAACTATGGTAATCTTGCCGCTAGGTTACAAATAAGCTTATGTACTGCCATTTTGTGTATATCGAATTATCGATATATCGAACTATTTCGCGCGACATCTGTGCAGGTGAATAATGTATCTTCGACTCACATTATTTCCATTTCAAATGGACTGTGACCATTATTTCCATTTCAAAGACAAATTGGGCGAGCAATATTCTTCGAAACCAAGGTACCAGTCGCTGCCAGTGGCAGCAAGCTAGGCTCTAAAAGCAGGATGGCCAAATTGTTTACTGAAGCCTGCTCGAGTTTTGCTGGAATCTGCGCAGCATTACTCGTGGCAGGAAGAGTTCCTTCGACAGGAAGAGTACTTCGCCCGGTTAGCATCATAGACTGCCGGATGGCCGGTAGTCCCATGGATCGTTTAGTAGGTGTCCCTTCTCGTCGATGGTCTGTGGTCTTGTTGGAGTTTAGAAGCCTCGTGACTAGCGTCTCGCCGTGAACCCTCTGCGGGAGGAGCTCCCGGCGTGAACTCACTGCACGAGCACCGAACTGAAACTCTCGAACAGTTTAGTCGTTCTTCTGTTGGCGCTTTTATATATACCCTCAGCTGGAAGGTCCGTTCCCTTCGCTCCTTCTCCCGAGCGGAAGGCGTGGTCAGCTCATTTCTCGACCTGCCCTCATAAAAATGGTTAATAGACAGTCTATAGACTTCTTTAGACTCTATTGACTTCCCATAGATATTTCTTTTTCCCTATTCATAGTCTATAGACTGTCTATTGACAAACGTCTACTAAAAGTGTGTGGCCATAAATCTATAGATTGTCTATAGACTCTCTATAGGATTTGTATTGACTATAGACTGTTTTATAGGGTTTGTCTATAGAGAGTCTGTAGACTTTATAGACATAAGTCTGTCTACAGTCTATAGCCTGTCTATAAAGAAAATTTTGCAAGGGTGGGCTTAATGCGCTTGATGACGTGATGCGCCATCTGTTTGCCTTGCTTTCCGGCACTGCTCCGGCGTCACCAAACAAGGACGTGCGGATCCATCACGTGATCACGTGACGTTGAGTCAGCGAGGACTGACACAGTGTAGCTGCCGTCCGAGCTCGAGGCTGCCGAACAAGAGTGGATGCAATCACGCGCAGCTGACACCAGGAAGCACGCTTTGTAAAACCAGTCAGCTCTGCGTTGGAGACGGAAGCATAGTGGAAGTTTCACAATAAAAAACAAAAACAAAAACATCATGATAGCAAGAAATGTATCGGACAGAGCATGTTATTATGGACAATTTTGAAAAAAAAAAACTGGCTATTTCTCAAATGGCAAGATTTCAACTATTAAACATGCATAGAACGCTTATTTTAAAATTAAAAATTCAAATAGATTAAGCAGCTGTGCGACATAACTTGGTGACGGGGGGTTGACCTAAAAGAAGAGTGGCGATCCGCACGCCAAACCCAGATTCTTTGAAAACAAGTGGATTGACTCATTCCATCTGACACTTGAAATCTCTCTTGCTCAGATTTATATTGCAGATGTCAGGTTTGGATCAAAATGGGTTGCGATAGTACGGACAGCTCTGTTCACATACATACACACACACAAAAAGAATTAAACGGCTAATGTGATATTTTTTGCTTACCATTCTATTTGCTGATTACTTGCAGCGAACGCCTCTGCCCGAATTCGGATATCCGATTCGATTTGTTCTATATGGCATGTTAAAACGGAAATTGAAAAAGTGAGGCAGTCGAGCGTTACTGTCGTCAACTGTGATAAAAAACAACGCCGAAAATGAGATTCTCGTGGACAGCCTTATGGGCAGCCTCATAGAGAATCAAAAGGAGGGCAGGCACGGTAACCGTAAGAGATTGCCGAGGGGTTGGTGGGGGGAAACCATGGAGGGATAGATAGAAGAAGAAGAATGCAAGCCAACGGGTGCAGTTACCAGTGCACAAATTATAGCTGAGATAGTGAGACTAATGTCGCGCTGCCATGATCTATACGGCTAGCAAGGTTCTCTTCAACTTTTCTTGGACCACATTACACCAACTAATAAGAACTCCTAGGTGCTTCGCCCGCATGGTTTCGCGAGATCCAAGGCAAAGTGTATATTATCCAGTGGGACTATAGCGTACTAGACCTTTCAGTTACCAATTTTCCGGGTGCTTTAAGCTTATGAACATCACTGCTCTGACAGCATTCGCAATGGTGTTGACCTTTTCCGATCGTGCCATGCGCACGACTGCGTGCATTCTTCCGGTCTTTTTTCCATTCCTCTCAATCCCTTCGCCGTCGCTGTGGCTCAGTGGTTACGGTGTTCGGCTGCTGACCCGAAAGACGCGGGCTCGATCCCGGCCGCGGCGGTCGAATTTCGATGGAGGCGAATTTGTAGAGGTGCGATGTCAGAGCGTGTTAAAGAAAATAGGTGCTCGAAATTACCTCTTTGGGGCATTAAACCCCCTATAAACCAAACCATAAACCACAAACCAAACCTCTCTATCCCTTCAAGAAAAATCAGGTAACTCCGTTGTCAGTTACGCATTATAGTGAAAGTAGCAGGAATAAAACTACATACCAGTTGTTTAAAAAATGAAAAATGAAAATTGGTTTTTGATGAAAGGAAATGGCGCAGTAATCTGTCTCACATCTCGGTGGACACCTGAACCACGCCGTAAGGGAAGGGATAAAAGAGGGAGTGAAAGAATAAACGAAGAAAGAGGTGCCGCAGTGGAGGGCTCCGGAATAATTTCGACCACCTGGGGATCTTTAACGTTCACTGCCATCGCACAATCAGCTGTTTCACTGTCAGTCGATTTTGTATAAGCAAGCTCCGTAGCATTGCACCCCACCATGTAAATTGCAACCCAGGGACTCAACTTGCAACTTTTATGCAACTTTTATGCAACTTGCATATATCATACGACGGTGTACCGCATTGCTCGGAGCAGCGCCCCATCACTCGCGGTCTCTTTCACCGACTCGCACTACGCGAACAAGAGCAGTCCGCAGGCCGTGGAGGCCCTCGAAGGGTGCGCGACTCGGGCGAGAGCGCTGCAGTGGGCCGCCGTGCCGCCGTCCCGCGGGAGTGCGTTCTCCATCCCCGGGATCCGCTAACGACCCCGCCGCCTGAGCGCATCCGCGCGGTCCGTTCTAACGAAGCCATCGATCGGACAAACAGTCTCGCGGCCGTCTCCCAGAGCGCGCGAGCAGCTAGCTCCTCGCGCGTGTATGCTCTGTGCGTACGTAAGCATACACAGACAAGCTGCGCGGTGTATGGGAACTCGCGCAGTTTGTGTGCGTACAGGAACACCGCGAGAAGCCGTTGACGACCGGTGGACCCCGAGACCGCAGAGCATTTTCTTTTCTCTCGCCCTGTCCGCAGGGACGGCGGAGCACATCTCGTCCCGTGACCCCGAACAAATTACGCCGACACAGACGAGAAAGAATGCTCGAGCCCCGATGGCCTCGTTGAGCGGTGTGGGCGCCGCGGACACGTACCCCTCTGTGTTTGTGCGCGCATGGATGGCTGAAGGCAGCAAACATGGGCGTACCTTCGCCCCATGACAACTAAGTGATCTGGTCAGGCGCTGCGCGCGCGTGTAGCGTCAGCCACTAGTCTCGTTGTTCTTGCTCACAGATTTGCTCGCTCACCTTTTGGTCTCCAGTACCCGTTTTCTGCAGCATTTATTAGTATTTTCTTCAGGCTGACGGAAGTGCTGTTCCGTTCATTATTCTCGCGACGTTAAGAGAAATTTGGTGCAGCGCGCATGCGCAGATGGCTGCGAGGAGCTAAGTGCAGGCTAACATATGCCACTGTGCCGGCGCAGTAAAGTTCCCGCTCAAAAGGGTCGCGGCAGCATGATATATCGCTTCGCGTAATTTGAGAGATCACTGCCCTGCGGCTCTGGGGAGTTACAACTAGACGCTTTTCGTCTCGTTCCAATAACAACATCGATTTCTTCCACTAAAGATGCAAACAAAAGAATCTGAATCTTGCTCACTGTTTAAGTGTATACCTCAGCGCGAAATTGTGATTCCAGGCGATAGATGTGAGGGATTCTGCAGCCTAGTGAGCGGATAGGCACACATAACTTACGCTGGCGTTTCGGCGGCTCAGTCATGAATTTTAGCCAAGGTTCAGGGGCAGACTTAAGGGGAAAGGCGGGGGTGTGGGAATTTTTCATGAGTTCTCATGAAAGCCATAAAAAATTTTCATCCTCGATGAAAATGACCTAGAAATGTATTTTACAAACAAGACTCCCTCGCAACCGCGCCTCGTTCAAGAGTTGTCCATAGGTCCGCTTCTGCTAATGCTAGCCCTAAACTCATCATTGCGCGCGTCATGCAGCTCCGCAACGAGGCCACTCAAAACCTGTGTTCGCAAATGAGTCACTCAAAGTATTGGATATCGCAGAGCTATAACATAGACAGTCGGAATTTTCCCTAATAGAGATGAAAGGTGACCTGACGCGTTTTCTCGGCTATCATTTCTCTTTATTTCGGGTGCGCCTTAGAGAGAGCAACTGGATACAGATTACTGGTGCTGCATCTTTGTTGGTAGCTGTACGGAGGTCAGAGAGTGCCTCACTTCGCGCATGGGTCTCATATATCCCTGTGATTCAAGGCGTAAAAGGCGCTGGTCTGAGCGTTAGTTCTTTGTATTTGTCGCTGCATAAAAATGCCCATAAAGACAAAATTAAGGAGGGAGAAACAAATTTCGCGGGAGCAGCTCTTCTCACTGCGCGTT
>NC_135498.1:17965970-17983470 GCF_052857255.1 Amblyomma americanum | reverse complement strand
GCAGCAGCTAGCTGGACCGCCGTCAGGCCGAACTCATTTCCCGCGTTGCGAAGAAAGTCGCGCCTTTCTTTCGCGCCAAGGCTGGCGAGCGCGCCAAACAAGGAAAAAAAGGCGCGAAGAAACAAAGAAATGGCGCGCATGCTGCCGCTCTCTCTCGGCGCGGAAGAGAAGGCATTCGAGGCGGCGCAGACTGAACCCCATATACAGCACGCACCGAATGAGCCTCTTTCTCTCGCCATCCCTCTCTCTCTATCTCTCTTGCAGGGTTTTCCTATCCATTTCTTTTCGCTGTCGACGGTACGTGTATCGCTTCTGGCGAACCGTGAACGCTACGGCGATGGTGTCGGCCCATCTCGGGGAAAAAAGCGCATCTTCCGAGATTGCGCGCCCCTCTGCGAGGAACCCTTTCGCCAGGCGACGACACCGATCACGTCAAGCTCCAGTTCATTTACTCCGCACAGGCGGGAAGGCGACAGCGACTCGGAAATATCGGATGGGAGGCCGATGCTTAGACTGGAGTGAGTGATGACGGACGTATAGGCTTTAGACGATTCAGCCTTGTTACTGGCAATTCGTTTTGTTTGGAGTGGACAGTTATATACGAACAAGTAGACGTGATGTGAAGTAGCAGCAAATGCAGAGATATCTAGTGTGGTATGAGCATATGTACTGAGTGGAGACACAGCTCACTGGTACGGGCGCCGTTTCGTATATATGTGATTGGCTCAGTGAGCAACACAAACTCACTGAATAGATTTGGTGGATGTCTCGCTTGGCGTAACAGCACCTTATTGGCCGTGCAATGAGAGAGAGAGAAAAGAAGCTTGGGGCCCACCGAGCGTTATACACTTGGGTGGGCCCTCATTCCCACAATATACACGAGCTTCTGCCGGTGATGATGATGATGACGATGAAGGGTGTTTCGGGCAGCTTCGATGATGATGAAATGCACCTTCGGGCAAAGAGCGTCATGGCTCAAGTTATTTCTTCACCTACACAACGTGGGATCATAAACAGTTTTCCAAGCACTGCCCGGTATTAAGGCGGAAGCCTTTAATGCCTCATACTTGCGGCCATGACCTTGTCCGGTCTCAGGTCATGTCCGGTCTCGTCATGCCCCACCGGTGACTAAATTAATTCGATAAAAAAATCCTTATCGTAAGTTCACTGGTGGAAACACAGGCGCGGGGCAAAACCGCGTCAGCCGAAGCGCCGACGCTGGCTTGAGCAACAGATGTCGGAAGTGCACATGAAATCCCAGCGATGACGTCACTAGTTGACTTCAATGTGGTGGCAGTATTCCCGAATACATTCACCAAAATCTTTAGCAACCGTTCGTCGTACTGCATTCTGAGTGGTGTCTTAGCATTTGTCTTTATATATAGCTTATATGTTATAGTCAAGTTGGAGGCTAGCTTGCGACAGTGGTTCGGACAAATGACATATGCACCTTCAGTTGTATGCTTTAAGGCGCAATCAAGGTGTGCACCGAGACGTCGAGATCTGAGAGATACTGCGTCTTTTGCTTTCCTAAAAAAAAACCTTTCCTTTCCCCAAAACACATGCTTTCGCATTTTTCCACGTAAGCAGACTAGTGCACCTGCGCTTCAGCCTACTGCGCATGCGTGTGACGTCACTGAAAGGAGCCACCATCGTTCGAGAGGAGTGCTCCCCAGGCAATCTTGCCAGACGCCTCCGCCTCCTGAACGCCGATCAGGAAGGATCTCCTGCGTCTCCAGCAACCAAGATTGCGCGCACTGATGATCGCCAGCGACACAAGCAACAGCACCGCGCTAAATGCTTTCGCCTCACCGCACTTTAGGACAACAAAGTTCCCCCCTGAATTTTCAAGGAGAATGTGGGTCAGAGCAGCATGGGGGTGGGTGCATTGGGTACAGGAGGGGCTGCATACTCCCGAGTGGACGTGGGAAATGTAATAGGGGGAGGGGTGAGTAGGGGTCTGAAGGCGGCGCATAATAGTTGGTGACAATTGTCAAGGAATTGGTCGGTGGGGGGTATAGCTGGCGATCGGCGCTGTATGCCTGTGTCAGCTCACTGAAGGAGTGCATACGATAGCAGGAAGAATAATAATAATAATTGGTTTTGGGGGGAAAGGAAATGGCGCAGTATCTGTCTCATATATCGTTGGACACCTGAACCGCGCCGTAAGGGAAGGGTAAAGGAGGGAGTGAAAGAAGAAAGGAAGAGGAAGAGCCTGACTCCGATTCCGCCGCCGTGTTGATGAGACCTCGGGCGTGGTCATTGGCGGCTTCGTTGCCGGGGTTCGCACAGTGCGCAGGGGCACCTAGATCAGCTACACCTGGCGAGCAGGTTTGTGGGGGGGGGAGTATTCTGCGCCGCCGCAGAGCCTGGATTTTAGGCGAGAAGTACCATTGTTTAAATCCGGCAGTCTCGTGGAAGTTGTGATTTTATGCCGTGCGGAATTCATGCCCACATTAGGAAGAGTCCCCTGGCGTGTAATCGTGACAAGTTCCTCGTGAACTCCTCGCTGGTCAAAGATGCCACCAACCGTGTTTTATTACCATATAAGCAGCCAGCGTTCGTTCGTTTGATGCTTAATCCCTCTCTTTTCACAGCCTTGCGTCTCTGTCAAGCAGAAATAAACTTTTTGTCTATATCTGTGACTATACTACGCGATGTGGTTGTCAGAGGCGTTTTTATGGGCAGGTATAAGGAATCCTGTATATGCTGCTGCATGGCACACTTCCCTGACGAAAGAAGAGCCGTTAGATTTTTTTAGATGCCATCGATAAACATATGTATTGTGCGAAACGGAAGAGAGCGTCCGCCGGCCAGCTGGTGTCATTCTGTATGCGGTTTTCAATAATCTGAGAAGCGGTTTGCTCTAAACTCGACACCATTAAAAACGAATGGCTTAACGGTATCGTCCAGGAAATGAAAACCGGCTATTGTGATTCCTATTACGAAATCAAGAATGCCGCCAACGTACCTTGGCAACCGTACAAGCTACTGCCCATGTAACTTACGCATACGTGGTCCAGGCTAGCAGGGAAAATGTCAGCCACTCGACTGTCGAGGTGGCACGAGCTGCACAATATTTACCAGCCCGAAAAAATTAGTTTATATCCATCCCTATAGCACTGCGGACGGGTTGGCTAGTCTTGTAATCAGCTGGCAGCCATGTTGCACGTACTATTGTCGCAACGGACGCCGAAAAAGCATATGACATCAGTCATGCTGCCATCCTGGACTTGACTGACTGTCGCGAATTGGTAGCGCGTCCCCGACTTTCTGAGGGGGAACGCTATCGCGTGCAGGTTCGAACAAGAGAACAAGGAGATCAAACAAAACAAAACGAAGCCGTATCTATAATTTAAAAGAAAATAGCCAATAAAAATGAAAAACCAAGAAAAACACACACTCAACACGCGTACAACACTACAGAATAAAAGAAAGTGTTCACCAGCTACAGCGTCCGAGGTGAAACGGGGATGCTTTGCAGACAGGGCGGACGCGGGTGGTTGTAGTGCGACGATTCTCTGGCGCTGCGTCGAAGGAAGCGACGGAAGGGAGCCAGGTGGTATTAGGCCCGTTTCACAATGCTGCGAATTTTGTCGCACCGACACTGCGAATTCGGCGCCGCCGCAGACGCCGCAATGCGATTGCTGCTCAGTCCTTTCACATGCAACGCAGAACCTGCGAATTAGTTCGGTTGTGACAACAGGGTTGGTAGATGTCTGCTTATCCAACATGTGAACAAATGCGGCGGTAATGTAACATGAAATGTGTTTATGTTGTTGTAGTCATGCGCATTTTCAGATACAAGGTAACACTTCGTATCTTTTTATCAAAGTAAACAGTTCCGAATTATTCGAAAAGTACACGATGACCAAAGCTAAGCCTGGCCAAAGCTGGCGAAGCCAAGCCTGACAGAGAGCCAAGCAGTGGATGCTCCCTATTGGTCAGTCTCAGAGCGAACACACCGACGCTGCGAATGAATTCCAACCGGACGGAAATCGTTCGCAAGCCGTCTGCGGAAAGAGCGGCGGCCCTCTCCAGCCGCAGACCGAACGAATTCGCAGTGCCGGACGGTGAAATTCGCAGCATGTGAAACGGACTCTCCCATAGACTTCATTCGATCTGCACACCTATTTTCATTGTTATAACCAACTCTCTTCTTTCCTTCATATAAGCACTTCTTTTTTACGTCCATAGGCAATAAACATCACTAAAAAATTGCGTGCTGAGGCAAAATTCTCGCAAGCTCAGCCATTCGCTCTTAAGAGAACATGCTCTGCGCACCACCTCAGCGCACAGGCGCATCCTTAGTTCTGCAGGCCTCCTTTTTTCTTGTTTCTCCTACCAGGCAGGAGATTTCTTTTCCTGGAGGAGAAGGCTGTGGCATAAACAAATGGCGGCACCCATGCACGGGCAGGCGTCACGCGTCCCCGGTCAAGTTGCGCGTCCGTCGCAGCGTTCTCGGAGGCGTCCGCCGGTGTCGCGTTTAGCGCGGGTAATTGTGCAGAGAGAAGAGACGTCCCCCCCCCCCCCCCCCCCCCGGTCTGCTGTCCCATTCGCGCGACATCCGGTGGCGCCGGCACCACGGCCGTCGTTGCCGGCTCCCAAGAAATTAACCCGCGGACGGGGACGGAGCAACGACAATACGTGGAGAATAGAAAGCAGCACGGAGCACTGTACTAGGCCTCGTATACTCTATAGGCACTCAGCGACAGCGACCAGCTGGCGTTATTACCTGACGCGTTAATTACGGCACTGGTGGAAGAGTCAAAACCCGCCGCGGTGGCTCAGTGGTTAGGGCGCTCGACTACTGATCCGGAGTTCCCGGGCTCGAACCCGACCGCGGCGGCTGCGCTTTTATGGAGGAAAAGCGACAAGGCGCCCGTGTGCTGTGCGATGTCAATGCACGTTAAGATCCCCAGGTGGTCGAAATTATTCCGGAGCCCTCCACTACGGCCCCTCTCTCTTCCTTTCTTCTTTCACTCCCTCCTTTATCCCTTCCCTTACGGCGCGGTTCAGGTGTCCAACGATATATGAGACAGATACTGCGCCATTTCCTTTCCCCCCCAAAACAATTGTTATTATTATTATTAAGAGTCAAAGAGAACGCCCCCCCCCCCCATTACTACGACCTACGATCTAACTGTCGTAGTGCGCGGTAACAATAAAGCACTGACGATCGCGTGCTGCCCAAAGATAGTGTTGTTTAACTACTACTACTACTACTACTACTACTACTACTACTACTACTACTACTACTACTACTACTACTACTACGGCTCCTCCTCCTTCAACTACCATTATGCTGCTTCTACTAGCTGCGAATCGTTAAAGCGCTCACAGCTCCTTGTCCTACTACTATCAGTACTCCTCTCTCTCCTACTACTACTACTCGTGCCACTACTGCTACATTAACTAGTACTACTGCAATGCCACTCCTGCTACCCAGAAATAATGGATATAATGGAGCCGAGGAGATAGTGTCCACTGATGCGAGACATGGGGTGGGGTGTAGTACATACCACTATCGCTTGCCCCACGAAGTGAAGAAAGGACGTTCTCCGGGCTAAGCTTGTCCCCGCGGCCTTCGTCGTAGTTTGTCGTAGATGAATTGTCCACACGGTGTTTACAAAAAATGGTCCCGAGAAGGGGACGTCCGGGCCGGCGAGGGGTCGCTTTCGAATTAAGCTGTAGTACAGCATTCGTCGAACGAATGAGAGGCACACGGTTTGCTTCTGAGCCATACAGTGGTGCACTTACAGGGTACTCCTAACGACCAGAATGTCTCGAAAGTTGACAAAGGAAGTACTCATCACTTTACTGAGAATTAGAAATGCCGTAAGTGCTCCGCACCACGGCTCGAAGACAGAACAGAACGTTATACAGAAGCTCCAAGATTTCTGTTTAAGGATATACGGTCTGTGGTCACGTGGAGCTCGAGCCGAGTCTAGGCTCTTAAGTGCGTGAGGACGCAGGAGGAAGAGGGCCGCGAATGCTGGATAGCTATCTGCTCATTTCTTCGCGCCGCAGAGGACGTGAAAAAAATGAAAATGAAAATTGGTTTTGGGGGAACGGAAATGGCGCAGTATCTGTCTCATATCGGTGGACACCTGAACAGCACCATAAGGGAAGGGATAAGGGAGGGAGTGGAAAAATAAAGGAAGAAAGAGGTGCCGTAGTGGAGGCCTTCGGAATAATTTCGTCTACCTGGGGATATTTAACGTGTACTGACATCGCACAGCACAGGGCGCTTAGCGTAAGGCAAGGAAAATGAAAATTTTTTTTAAAGGAAAGGACGCCTCTCACATATCTCGGTGGACACCCGAACCGGGCCGTAGGGGAAGGAAAATCTCTTCCCTTGCGGCGCGGTTCAGGTGTCCATCGAGATGCGCATTTTTCGTTCACGGCCAACGACACCGGCTTTTCTGCGACACGAGCTCCTTAACGCTGTCGCGTTAGAAATCTCTACTCCAGCAACGTGCTCTTTCTGTTATTTTGAGTACATCCGAATTATACCTGTCGCATCATGTGCCCTGACAGTTGGTACGTGGTATGTAGCGTTTAATGTCCCAAAGCAACATATGGATTATTAGAAAAAAACGTAGAGGAAGGCTCCGGATTAATTTCGACAACCTGGGGCTCTTTAACGTGCATTGAGCCGCACAGCAGTGCACAGAGGATTTTTGCATTTCTTCGCGATCGAAATTTTGTAGTGAGCGCCGAATGAAAAAGCACGCTGACCAAATAACGACAAGGTTTTAATAATCGTTTTCTACGTATGCATTACAGTAAGTTATTTTCAATATAAACACTGTACATTTCATCCCCTAGAAGGCTGACCATTTAAAAATCGAAATTCTGCTTCTTTCAATAGGTCACGAAATAAATCGGGGTTGGTTATACCGTAAGGTTTTGGCGCAAGAAGTAAATATCCTGATAACGAATTTTAGTGATCCTTCAAGCCCCGCCGGGGTGGCTCAGTGGTTAGGGCGCTCGACTACTGATCCGGAGTTCCCGGTTCGAACCCGACCGCGGCGGCTGCGTTTTTATGGAGGAAAAACGCTAAGGCGCCCGTGTGCTGTGCGATGTCAGTGCACGTTAAAGATCCCCAGGTGGTCGAAATTATTCCGGAGCCCTCCACTACGGCACCTATTCTTCCTTTCTTCTTTCACTCCCTCCTTTATCCCCTCCCTTACGGCGCGGTTCAGGTGTCCAAAGATATATGAGACAGATAATGAGCCATTCCCTCCCCCCCCCCCCCCCAAAAAAAAAACCAATTATTATTATTAGTGATCCTTCAACTACTGAAGGAACGCCACATAATATAGGGAACACAAGTTGCAGTCAATTTTCGCGGGAAAAATTGGTTTTTGAGCAAAGGAAATGGTACCCGCCGCGGTGGCTCAGTGGTTAGTGCGCTCGGCTACTGATCCGGAGTTCCCGGATTCGAACCCGACCGCGGCGGCTGCGTTTTTATGGAGGAAAAGCGCTAAGGCGCCCGTGTGCTGTGCGATGTCAGTGGTAAAGATCCCCAGGTGGTCGAAATTATTCCGCAGCCCTCCACTACGGCACCTCTTTCTTCCTTTCTTTCACTCAATCCTTTATCGCTTCCCTTACGGCGCGGTTCAGGTGTCCAACGATATATGAGACAGATACCGCGCCATTTACTTTCCTCAAAAACTAATTATTATTATTATTATTATTATTATTATTATTATTATTATTATTATTATTATTATTATTATTATAAGGAAATGGCGCAGTATCTGTCTCACATCTCGGCTGACACCTTAACCGCGCCGTAAGGGAGGGGATAAAGGGGGGACTGAGAGAAGAAAGGAAGAAAGAGGTGCCGTAGAGGATAGCTTCGGAATAATTTAGACCACCCGGGGATCTTTAACGTGCACTGACATCGCACTGCACACGGGCGCCTTTGCGTTTCGCCTCCATCGAAACGCGGGGTCAACCTCGTTCAACATCGCGCTTTCCCTCACACCATCTCTGATTAGAATTTCCTTTCGAGTCCCTTTCTAAAACTTTATAATTTCACAATTGACATTTACTTAGGTTAACCCGCAGTGGCGGCTGAGCAGTTAGGGCGCCCGACAACCGAGCCGCAGTACCTGGGTTCGAATGCGACCGCGGCGGCCGCGTTTCGATGGAGGCGAAACGCAAAAGGCACCCGTGTGCAGTCCGAAAGATCCCCAGGTGGTCGAAATTATTCCGGAGCTCTCCATTACGACATCCTCTGTCACACTCGCATCTTCTTCCCTTCTTTCACGGCGCAGTTGAGGTGTCCACCGAGAAGTGAGACAGTGACGGCGCCTTTCACCTCCTGATAGCGAATGATTATTTTTTGTTAGACTGTCTCATGCTTTTCTATTCTTCCTCTTTCTTAATTATCCAGTGACTTTTATTCTATTTTCATGTCTTGTGGAAATATGGGGGAGCCTTCCGCCCCCGCACTCCCACTCCTCGGATGAAGCCTTTCCGCTCGCTAACCGCGGAGGGGTTCGTGCTCGATGGAACAAAGGCAAGGGACGACATAACGTTAACACCCATATGCTATTTATTACAGTTTCAATTAATACACAGAGCGGGCCAGGTAGCTACAGAGCATCAACGAAGCATTCCTCGTTAATAGAAGGCTACGTAAGAAGGACTTTCGACTTACGGCTGGGGCAGGGGCGCGACTTTGGAAGTATCGGCGGCGAACATTTGTTTGCGCCGACAATGGCGGCCGGGTTTTCCCGTGCGCGCCGCGCTCTTGGGGCAAAGCCATCCCCGAGCATTTGCTGGGGAAGGTGACGAAAGCGCGCGTTTGCTGCGCTCGCTTCGCTGTCTGGAACCAGAAGTCCAGCGGCAAGGCACGACGGATCCCCGTGCGCCTGCCGCGGAAGGTGACGAGAGCGTGCGGCTGCAACCGCTCGCAACGCTGGCCGGATCCCGATGAGACCCTCTCCGGTTCCGCAGAATTCCGCGTAACCTACCAGGTGGCGCTCCCGTCGCTGTTTCTGCTTCCCACATGAGGGAGACTTTCCTCCTCGCCCAGCAGGTGCTGTCCTGACGTAGATGGTCGGCCACGTCGAAACGGAGGGGGGAACAGGTTTTCCACAGTCTAGAGCAAGTGCCAATGCAGTGTTCTACGCCTATCCTGCTTGGACTATTACAGGCGCGCAGCATCTTTAAATGAATGAATGAATGAAAAATTCCCGGCCTTCCCGAAGACAGCCATACGAATGACATTTCCCAGGTCCTTCTCGGTGCCGGCAGCACTGTACAGTATGGCCGTAGAGGCGAATTAAGAAGCCAGCGCTTTTATGCTTTCTTGAAGCCTTCACAAGGGGCGGGTATCTGCCATGAGAAGTTTGATAGAGGAGAGAGATCTCCCGAAAAGTAATAGCCGGATTGAAATCAGGAGCCGGATGAGGCAGCCGGAGGGTGTGCACACTGCGGGGAATTGTTTGCGGACACGTACCACAAGGTGTGGGCACGCCCTGCCAATCCTTCTTTCCCAACCCACCCCCACCCCACCCGAGAGGAAAGGGAGGCTGCCCTGCTCGGCTGCTCAACTCTCCAGTACCAACAAGGCCTGGTGACAGGAGACCAGGCCGCCGCGGATGCCACAGGGTTCCCAGACTAGGGACTCGTCCTAGTGATTGTGAGGGCCAAGCCCTTTAGCCCGGTTCAAGCAATACCCTTTTTGTAAACACCCGCCGCGGTGGCTCAGTGGTTAGGGCGCTCGGCTACTGATCCGGAGTTCCCGGGTTCGAACCCGACCGCGGCGGCTGCGTTTTTATGGAGGCAAAACGCTAAGGCGCTCGTGTGCTGTGCGATGTCAGTGCACGTTAAAGATCCCCAGGTGGTCGAAATTATTCCGGAGCCCTCCACTACGGCACCCCTTTCTTCCTTTCATCTTTCACTCCCTCCTTTATTCCTTCCCTTACGGCGCGGTTCAGGTGTCCAGCGATATATGAGACAGATACTGCGTCATTTCCTTTCCCCCCCAAAAACCAATTATTATTTTTTGTAAATGAGCACAAATAAGTGTTTTACACCACTACCGGCAGCACTAAGGTTTCAAGGAGGTACTGCTCGCCGTAACTACCATGCGTCTAACGCATCGGCACAGGCGCATTCGCCCTCAGCTACGTTGCACCTCCGTCGCATCGCGCAATTAAGATCGTCACCGCGGCGTTGCGTCGATCAGCCTCGCGTCAAGCGCTCCCGCGTTGAGCAGCGTCCTGAGAAGGAAGCCCGACAAGGAGGCTGTTGGGACCGCGCCGGCGTCGCCGGTCCAGCAGGAGGTGTTTGCTCGGCGCGCCCTGCTCCACTGCGTTCCGTGGCGCGACGAACGAGACGAGCGCGCCAAGCAAGGCGTGACTCCATTTTCCGCGCCGCGCTGACTCCGCCGCTTGCCTCCGAAGGCGCCTCCGCCAGGACGATCCGGCTCAGCTGCTGCACCCTCCTTCCCTCTTGAGAAGAATCGCGCGCGCTGAATTTGCGCGCGCTCCAAACACCGCCTCCTCATCGCGCTGAGAGTGAGGCGGGGGAAGGGAACGGCTTGGCTCTTCTCGCTTCGACTTCATCGTCGCGCGCTTTTCTTCGTTTTCTCTCTTCTTTGTTTTGCTTTGCCGCAATGCGCTGACCGGCGTCCGTTTGCGCACGCTGCTAAACAAGTTCCAGTTAGAGGTGCCCCATTGTGCCCGCCGAGTGGGAACGGCGCGCTCGGACACGCACGCGCTGCGCGCCGCCGCCAAGCGACCTTCCGCGGCGCGGCGCGTTGGGCGCGATTACGAGACCGCCGCGCGCGGAGGAGAATGCCGCTTCCTCGTCCCCGCAGCGAGCCCAGAGTTGCACACTTGTGTCGTTCCTTCCCCGCGTCGCTGCTTGGTGCTCTTCATTTTGCCCAGAATTTCGCAGGATTATAAAGGACGGGCAAGGTGCTTCCGGTGATTGCGTCGGAACAGGTGTAATTAGGGTTTCGAGTTTCCGCTAGGTGAAGAAATATAAGAGTTAGAAAAGGCGGATGTGCTCTTGTGAGTTTTCTCCGGACCCGTTGGTTAAATGTGGTGACCGTTATTTTTGAACATTTCATGTTGTTCCGGATCTCGTTTCAGATGCAGCGGGAAAATTTGCGACTGGCGCTCAGTTCCGTGACGGAAACGAGATGCCGCTCCTATCAAAGGCTGGGTAAAGGAACGGCTATTCTGGGATGGTACTGGTTGATATTGATAATAGGTAATGTTGATGATCATGTCGGCTGATGTTCGAGACAAAAGAAAAGAGGCACAGAGCGAATGAAGATCCAAACTGTAACTATTACAGCCGTAACGAAAACTGTGGTCGGTTTTGTTGAAGTTACAAGCAAGAGGCAGTGCATCCAGAACAAAGAGCATTCTTTCATGGCTGTTGTCGGCAGGAGGCAAGGTTTACTGAAAGCAGATTGAACCGGGCCAGCACAACGGCCTTTTGTTTGAAGTCGCTGTGCAGACACGTGCCACTTCGCTCTTCTCAATTCTATTTCGTATGCAAGGGAAGAGAAGAGGACGAGAGAGTCTTGTCTGCACGGAGACAAAAGTGACGTGCGAAATGCAAGTTGCCGACTAAAGGTTGCGCAACACTGCGGAAATGGATTACACCGTCACTGCCAACCACCACCACCACCATTATTATTATTATTATTATTATTATTATTATTATTATTATTATTATTATTATTATTATTATTATTATTATTACCTACTACTACTACTACTACTACTACTACTACTACTACTACTACTACTACTACTACTACTACTGCTGCTGATACTGCTACTGCTGCTGCTGCTACCACTACCACTACCACTACTACTACTACTACTACTACTACTACTACTACTACTGCTACTGCTGCTCATGCTGCTGCTACTGCTGCTGCCACTACTACTACTACTACTACTATTACTACTACTGTACTACTACTACTACAACTACTACTGTACTACTGCTGCCACTACCACTACTACTGCTGCCACTACTACTACTACTACTACTACTACTACTACTACTACTACTACTACTACTATTACTACTACTACTACTACTACTACTACTGCTCATGCTGCTGCTACTGCTGCTGCCACTACTACTACTACTATTACTACTACTGTACTACTACTACTACAACTACTACTGTACTACTGCTGCCACTACCACTACTACTGCTGCCACTACTACTACTACTACTACTACTACTACTACTACTACTACTATTACTACTACTACTACTACTACTACTACTACTACTACTACTACTACTACTACTACTACTACTACTGCAGAAAGCAAGCGATTCAGATCAGGTCGAACACGCCACGTTACGAGCCGTTTCTTCGCGCGTCTCAATATCTTCTTATAAGGTTTCCTGCGTGCCTTTCGAGAAGAATCACTTTATGCAGTTTCCTCTGCAAGACAGATTTCATGAAGCGACGCACTGTTGCCGGCCACATTCGTTTTTGCAGAAGGGGCGCGCGCTGAACGCATCGTGGACGCATTTGTGCGTTGATAAGTGCGTGCACAAGCACATTTTTGCAGAACTTCCGGTAGTGCTAATGCAAGTGCTCGAGGCAGTGTTTGGAGCCCGAACAACGAGGGGTGTGACACGATTAGCAGATCAAGCAGCAGGGCTTGGCCGCTCATACGCACACACGCTTTCTTCCTACCTCGTATTGTTATAGGCACTGCTTGAATTCCTCGCTTTGTTGAATGTGTGATTGAAGCTTCCAGGGGTAAAAGCCAGAAGGTGTTGTCAAGAAGCCGCGATCTTCACAGCATACTGAAGAAGCCTATTTTACACGTGCTGAGGTACGCTAGAACGTTCGTGTTCACATACGCAGAATGTAAGCGCATCACTCGCAAACAATCCACCCAAACATTGTCCACATTGGCCACGGCTCGGTGCACGTTAGTGAATGAGGGCAACCACGCATGAGCATTGTGTTTGAGCGCTCGTTCCTGCGTCCAGCTGCCTTGCTTACTGGAGGTGAACCGCTGTACGGTTTGCTGCTGCTTCATTATGTGAAGCTGAGTGTTTCATATGTTTCACACCTTCTGTTGTGTGTATGCCTGTGAAAGGGGGGGGGGGGGGGGAGGGAGCATTCGACTGGTGGCATCGTCCGCATGACTGCAAGTGATTCATGTTTGGGTCGGAAGTGTAGCAAAGACAACGGTTGAAACGAATGGCCATGTACATGCCTCACCTCCGAACCACATACACTGTAACACGGACTGATCAATTCTGCATTGGCCTCAATATTTTGTTACCCTTACCAGCGGATGCACGGGCGACAAATCGTGGCAGCCAATCAAAATGACTTTCACTTTTAGACATCTTCCGGAGTAAAGATGATAAGCCGCACCGCGTCCTCACCGAGATTCTCCACTCCTAGACGATATGTGCGCCAGACCTAGCTGGATCACATAAGAGCACTGCGCCATCGAGGGCATTCACCTCATCACCTGACACTTGGGAGAGATTCTCATTGTACAGAGGAATAATTCAAGAATTTCCGATTACGAAGCAGTGCTGTATATGCGTTGACCGCGACATCGGTTACCTCAAGGAAAGTGCCATGCCACATAGGAATCATTGAGAAAAAAAAATGAAGCGCGATCAATTGGATTTACGATGTAAATGCGGGAGCATTCTTCTCTACCTTGTTTTCTTCGCGCTATCGGTCTGCAGCCTGGAGCACGAACTGTATAGCTACGACCACTACCTCTGCCTGTAACTTCACTAATACACTAAAATCACTGCAGACCAATCACTATCACTTGCCTCTGAAGTGCCCTTACCAAGCTGCTAGTGATGACAGCGCCGGTGTTTTTGCTTATAGCCGATGCTCCATCCTAGCCGGTGCTTTGTTCCAGGTGGTGCTGTAGCGGGTAGAAGTTGGAGAGCGTGAATTCCCCCTAAACACCACCTGCCACGGTTGGCAGGTGGAGGCCTCACACAGGCGGAGACGCCGGACACCGACACCTGAAGTTTTGGCCGCCATAGCCCTCTTAATGCTCTCGCATTAGGAGGGCCTCTTAATTACAACTTTAAGTATGGGGAATGCGATTGCATTAGAATTAGCGAATTTTGTAACAGAACACAACGCCGTGATGAGGCTTCTGTTTGCAGTCATGAAGGCGGTGAGAGGGGGAGGGGTGGAGAGAGAGGCGGCCGGGGGGGGGGGGGAGGTGACAGGCATGGCAGGTGGAAAGTCACGTGACCTGATGACGCAATAACTTTCTCGACCAATCAGCGAAATTTATGACAGACCACAACGCCGTCACGACCAATCGGATAGTTTTATGTGACACCACAACGCCATTTTTTTTCAAGTGACGAGGCTCCCAATGCTAACGCATTAAAACATATTAGCCTAGCACTAAGTAAACAATCGTCAGCACTACTGCCTACGGAGCGCTGCAGCGGCGTGCTGCGGAAGAAAGTCAATTGTTGGCTCACGTGCCTTATGACTGAGAGCCCAATTTCCACACAGGGCAAATGGAATGGCTATGTACTTTCGCTCCAGCTGAAGCGTTGTCTCTATAGCCGAGTACCCGCCTAAAATTTTCACTTATTTTGAGCGACAGGGCAGCGTTCGAACGGTCTATAGACAATCGTGCTTATGGCTGTTCACTTATCTACGAAAAGCACCATGTAAACCTTGCTCCAGATCAGCGGGACCGCGTGCCTTTCTGATCAGCTGCAGTCATCTGTGCTCCTACACAATACCGTACAATACGGACTACAGTTCCATCCGCGCCAGGCTTTCAGGCAAGACAGCGACAAGACAGCGACACAAGTCCGGGACGAGCGCTCGGCCGCATATTCCGCGGCCTTCCTGAAACACGCCGTCCGCAGGTAAGCAGTGTGGGAAGTAAAGCGACCCCGATCACCGTCGCGTGATGCTCGCGAAGACCGGCGGCCGCGCATGCAGCGCATGCCTAATGAATTCCCTGCTCGGAAGACTGAGGAGGACACGGCGACGACGACCGCGCGTGTCCCGAAGATGCTGCGCGGCGGCGCAGTGGACCACGTCCAAAGCACCAGGAATAAGAACCTCCAGCCGGAGGATGAGGAGGAGGAGGCAGGCTCATTTCTCGCCGCGCTCAAGCGGAGGTGTTCCGTGATGGGACGCGATGCCGTGATGAGCATCGCGTGCCGCCGGCTCATCGCCGCGGTCACAACCCTCCTAGACGCTGTGCCGTGCCGCGGGGACTTCGGTGGCACACCCACGCAGCGGTTGGTGTCAGGCCTCGAGAAACACCAGAGGCGCCGCAGCAAAGAGCCACACGCAATGCACAGGCTATATACCGTACTTTTTTTTTTTTGCGCGCTTAGAGAAGTGCGCGAATCAGAAGCACCTCATGTCGTAAAGCTTCCGGCTTTCGAGAGACACCCAGAAATGCTGCAGCAGATGACCTGCGTTTTAAGACGGAACGGGTCACGGTCTCTTCGATGTCGATCCACGGAGGTCGCATTTGTTTGTCTCTCGCTTGCATGTGCGGATCCTTTTCCTAAGTAGAGCGACAAGACGGAAGGAAGTGCA
Organism: Amblyomma americanum; assembly: GCF_052857255.1. Taxonomy (NCBI): domain Eukaryota; kingdom Metazoa; phylum Arthropoda; class Arachnida; order Ixodida; family Ixodidae; genus Amblyomma; species Amblyomma americanum. The sequence continues at coordinate 17,967,883 of NC_135498.1, read as the reverse complement.
GTGGGAGGTACAGGAAGAGCACCGGAATACTCACGCAGCTGCCGCTGTATTAAGTGGAAGCTGGCCTGCCCAGGCCACACGCATGGCTGACACCTACAGGAGAGAAGGGTGCGGAGCGTGTGGCGCGAAGGGAGGAGAGAAGGGTCGATCTGGGGTAGCCCCACTGAACCAGCACTCAATAAGTCGGAGGACTCGCCCATGGGTCTTAGACTAGAATGCTTGCTGCAATAGGACATGGTAACTCTATACCAATGTATCTCTTGTTTCTTATGTGGCACAGCAGCTCGTCGTGCTTGTCCTCGAATACTGTCAGCCTTGTCGAGATACTCTTTGGGCAATCTTCTGTCCTCAAGGGCACATCAGAGCAGCCAAGGCGTACGGACAGCTTTCCCAGTCCACAGCCCCTGCTACTTTTCTTTCTAGCATGGTCTGCCATCAGGCAATGTGGCTCCGCACAAGTGCAGCAAAGGTAGGACACTTTTGCTGCACTTGTGCGTATTTCAGTCAGATGACTTGTATCTGGGTGCCTTTGTAACTTCTTATAACTTTGTGCACTTGTTGTATTTCAGTCAGATGACTTGAACTTTGTTATATAAATGTGCAGGCTTAGCACCCCTGTTCACTTGTGGTATGGATACTCGGATGGCTCCAGGAGGGGGCATATGGCAGCCGCTGCTTTAAGGCACTAGCTTTCTTCATCGAGATCACAAAGCTCACATACTCTCTACGCATTGCTCTATGCTTCAGCGACTCCCTCGGTATCATAATGCACTGTATTAATAGAATCATTAAAAAAATTAAGATGTACAGGAGGAAGCCCTGACGCAGCTGCAAGCAAGATGACACTATGCAGTACAGTAACAGTAACAGTGTGCAGGGGCCAGGGAGGATCGAGTACGGAATGACCTTAGAAGGGCACTGAATAGAGTGGCAAACAACGTATAGGGAGCGAAGCTAGTTGAGGTCAAGACTCCATTGCTTTGGGTGTCATCAGCGGTGTTGAAGATTATGACGGAAGAAAGATGTTAGAGTGATGCACATCGAGGGGGATAAGGCACGGGATGACCCAAGAGAAGATCTAAAGGTCCGGTGGAAATACAGGGAGAAGATTCTGACAGTGGAGAGACAGATCAGGGCAGGACGAAGTGGAGGACAATAACAATAAAGAAAAACAGCGACCCCACATGGACAAGTGGGACAGCAATCTTCAAATATATATGCTATGGCATGATGATGATGATGACGACGATGAAGCACTAAAAACTGGTTCCAGGATAAAGAAACAGGCTTAATTCAGCGAATCAGCCTCGCTGCCCTGTCTAGAATGCAAACTACTGGGCCCAACACGTGCGACGAATATCGGCGAGTGACCGCGCTCTCCGGTGGTCCCCCACGTGAGCGCGTCGTCGCCGAGCCGCTGCTGCTGCGTGCGCGCGCGCATTTCGGGGGTGAAACAATTACGGCGCGCGGCGTGACGGTCGACGTGCTGCATCGGCGGCCCATGCCCCGCAGCGGCGACGCAGATCGCGATGAGGCGACTCAGTCGTGCCTGCAGTCCACCCGCTCGAGCGACAGCACAGGTTGAACGAACTCCTTGGGCGAACCACCCTCGGCAAGAGAAACGACGCGTGGCGTGTGCGCGTGCTGGTGCGCTGCCTGCGTGCACCGCGCGCTAGCTGACGGTGTGGCCTGCCGCGGAATATATCTCGGAGTGCGTGTGCCCATTGAACGATTTCACTTGGCTACTCAGGTCAAGGAGGCTTGATGCAGGCACATCGCGAGCGCCGCCGACGTCAAAATTCACCTTATCAGTCGGATTGAATCCACTAAAGTGACACTTTGGATAAATAATGGTTACTGCCTTAAAGAAACTGTTTTAGTATGAAACATTAACAACAGTTCGAGCTTCAATT
>NC_135498.1:17925076-17965870 GCF_052857255.1 Amblyomma americanum | reverse complement strand
AAAATTGCACGATACTGTTACGGAAATATTGAAGGTAATGGTTAATTCTTCTTATATGTAGTGAAATCGTTCTTTTGAAGCATTTCCATCGATCGCATCGAGCAGTCAGAACTGCCATAGAAAACCAATGGGGAAAGTTTTTGACGATAGCAAAAACGTAAATAGAAAAAAAAAATATGCAAGACTTTTGTCGAGTAATCTGCGGTTATATTGATTGTTGTAGTGAGCTCTTGCATTATATGAAAAAAATTGTGTTCATAAACGGATTGCCGCTAAAAAATGCTTTTGCCCAGAATTGGTGGGTATTTAAATCACCTCAACAAAGCATGTTTTGATCGAAACATCACTCAGCAGCAGATAGGGTGTCAACTCCTCAAGTGGAAGAAAGAACAAGCTAGCGACTATGGGAAAAAGGCAGACATTCAGGACGTTCCTCTAAAGCAGCTAAATCTGCAGGATCCCAGCGGGCATTCAACGACGAAGAGCTCGTGACAACGCTGGCGATTGGTAAAATCTCCTTTCACAAGCAGGCTCACCCAGCGGTTAAGAACATCATGTCTCAGTAGACTGGGCAGGGCTTCCCTGAAAGAAAAATTTTGATGAAATCGCACCATGGAACAATTTAGAGGCAAAATATGTCCTGGCCTGTATCGCCGCTGCAGCCCCAGGGGCCCTAGACGCCACCCACCAATCTCGCTAAGACCCAGCAAGCTCGCAATAAATGTTTTTTTATTGATCCCTTCATCGCGTATGAGCATATATGAGTCACTCGGTCGTTCAACACCAGCTGGAGGGAACAATTAATCCCTGCCACTGTTTTGTCGTTAGTGTACTTGTGTCTCCACTGAGCAGATCCTTTTGTCTGCCTGTGATCTGGAGTATCATCTTTGCCCATGAAACTAACAGTGGAACAATTCAGCGTGAACTAAGAAATGTTTGTCACGGATTGGGACCAGATGGAATACTGTATACGAAACACTGATTGTCGTAATGTCCAGCCTACACGAATGAATAACAATTAATAAGAATGAATAACACTGCTTTCACAGTAAAATAAACACAAATAAAAAATGCTGTGCCCGCTCCGCCTATGGCACAACGGGTTTCAACCCACTTAAAATAAATGAAGGAGCAGGAGGTAATTCAAAAATTTTTTTTAGTGACAATGCAAGGTGTTCTAGAAAGTATTTACACCATTTTTGTCGAATATTATAAATTAATATCGTACTTATTCAAGCATATTGGCTAAGATATTTATAACATTAGGTAGTTTCGGCTTGATTTCTTTATACAACTGTTGTTGAAGAGATTACTGGAATAAGTCGAAGCTGCCAGTGTTCTGGTGGCTTAAAGGTTCGTAGCTGCGTTTCCGGTCATCCCGGTGATAGGTAAGTGGGCTCTTGGTGGGATCTTGGTGATTTGTTGTCTGACTAGGAATGTGAAAAACTTAAAGGAATACTCAAGAAACGTTGATATGAATGGGTATTTCTAGATAAACTGTTTTTATTTTTGTTTTCAGGGAGTTTAAAGTCCCAAATCGACTAAGGCTACGAGGGACGCCGTAGTGGAGGGCTCCGGATACTTTCGACCGCCTGGGGTTGTTCTTTAATGTGCACTGACATCGCACGCTACACGAGCCTCTAGCATTTCGCGTCCATCAAAATGCGGCCGTCGCGACCGGGATCGAACCCGCGTCTTTCGGGTCTGCAGCCAAGCGCCATAACTACTGAGCCATTGCGGCGGCTCTAGATAAACTGTCTTGCTAATTCTCCATCTGTTCACGTAGTAAAGATGTGTTTTTATTTACATACTAGTACAGGTAACTGCATATTTTTTTTAAATCATTACGAATGTCATAATCTGTATTGCGAAGCAACAGGAAATACTTTCAGTTCTACTGATGCGACATAAAGAAAAATGGCACATCCCTACACCCTGCGTGCGTTACAATGCAATGTCTATGCTATACTTTTCGTATTTTGTTAGATAGGTGGACCATTGAGTGTTTTTTTCAAGTGTATAGTCGTTTCCGCCGCTAAAATCTATTCCTATACTGAATGCTGTTGTATTTTATTACAGTTTATTATTACGTGGTGTGAAGTATGTTATTTTTCTTTAGGCGTGTAAAACGGTTGTATTTGTTTTCTACTTTGTATAGTGCGTTTGGATGCACTCATGTATTTGTAGACGGTGCTGTTACCTCCAATTCCACTGTATTGTCACGGTTGCTTTGTGCCAGGGTCCTTGCCAAGCTGTTTCCGCACGCAGTTTTCACCACCTTCCTACCGAAAAACACAACAGGAAATTTTCTGTTGTCACAAAAGATTTCCTTCCAGTATTTTGGGACCTGACAACAGAAATTCTTGTAGTGGCAACAGGGTTTTTTGTTCTTTTATTCTGTCCCCTGTCGCAACGACAGAGACAGTTCTGTCGTGACAACAGCCAACTTCTCAATACTACAAAACAATTTGTCGTAAAGACAGGACGACAAAATTTTTTTTTATCCTGTGTAGGGATCGCCTCGGCAGTATTTCTCGACTTGGCGATTCCTTTCTTATAAAAAAATAATAAATTGAAGTTTGAACTGTTGTTAATATTTCATAGTAAAACCGTTTCTTTAAGGTAGTGACCATTATTTATCCAAACTGTCACTTTAGTGGATTCAATCCGACTGATAAGGTGAATTTTGACGTCGGCGGCGCTCGCGATGTGCCTGCATCAAGCCTCCTTGATCTGGGTAGCCAAGTGAAATCGTTCAAGGGACACACGCACTCCTAGATATATTCCGCGGCAGGCCACACCGGGCAGGTAGCGCGCGGTGCACGCAGGCAGCGCACCAGCACGCGCACACGCCACGCGTCGTTTCTCTTGCCGAGGGTGGTTCGTCCAAGGAGTTCGTTCAACCTGTGCTGTCGCCCGAGCGGGTGGACTGCAGGCACGACTGAGTCGCCTCATCGCGATCTGCGTCGCCGCTGCGGGGCATGGGCCGCCGATGCAGCACGTCGACCGTCACGCCGCGCGCCGTAATTGTTTCACCCCCGAAATGCGCGCGCGCACGCAGCAGCAGCGGCTCGACGACGACGCGCTCACGTGGGGGACCACCGGAGAGCGCGGTCACTCGCCGATATTCGTCGCCCGTGTTGGGCCCAGTAGTTTGCATTCTAGACAGGGCAGCGAGGCTGATTCGCTGAATTAAGCCTGTTCCTTTATCCTGGAACCAGTTTTTAGTGCTTCATCATCATCGTCGTCATCATCATCATCATGTCATAGCATATATATTTGAAGATTGCTGTCCCACTTGTCCGTGTGGGGTCGCTGTTTTTCTTTATTGTTATTGTCCTCCTCTTCCTCCTGCCCTGATCTGTCTCTCCACTGTCAGATTCTTGTATTTCCACCGGACCTTTAGATCTTCTCTTGGGTCATCCCCGTGCCTTATCCCCCTCGATGTGCATCACTCTAAGATCTTTCTTACGTCATAATCTTCATCACCGCTGATGACATCCAAAGCAATGAAGTCTTGACTCGAGTAGCTCCGCTCCTATACGTTGTTTGCCACTCTATTCAGTGCCCCTTCTAAGGTCATTCCGTACTCGATCCTCCCTGGCCCCTGCACACTGTTACTGCTACTGCACTGCGTAGTGTCATCTTGCTTCCAGCTGCTTCAGGGCTTCCTCCTGTACATCTTGCTTTTTAAAAAGTGATCCTATTAATGCAGTGCATTATGATACCGAGGGAGTCGCTGAATCATAGAGCAATGCGTAGGGGATGTGAGCTTTGTGATCTCGATGAAGAAACCAAGTGCCTTAAAACAGCGGCTGCCATATGCCCCCCTCCTGGAGCCAACCGAGTATCCATACCACAGGTAAACCGGGGTGTTAAGCCTGCACATTTCTATAGCAAAGTTCAAGTCATCTGACTGAAATATGATACTTCTGTTGCTTTGCAACTGTCCCAGTTGCTAAACAGTTGCTCGTGGCTCCGCACAAGTGCAGAAAAAGTCCCACCTTTACTGCACTTGTGCGGAGCCACATTGCCTGATGGCAGACCATGCTAGAAAGAAAAGTAGCAGGGGCTGTGGACTGGGAAAGCTGTCCGTACGCCCTGGCTGCTCTGATGTGCCCTTGAGAACAGAAGAGTGGCCAAAGAGTGTCTCGACAAGGCTGACAGTATTCGAGGACAAGCACGACGAGCTGCTGCGCCACATAAGAAACAAGAGACACATTGGTATAGAGTTACCATGTCCTATTGCAGCAAGCATTCTAGTCTAAGACCCATGGGCGAGTCCTCCTACTTATTGAATGCTGGTTCAGTGGGGCTACCCCAGATCGACCCTTCTCTCCTCCCTTCGCGCCACACGCTCCGCACCCATCTCTCCTGTCGGTGTCAGCCATGCGTGTGGCCTGGTCAGGCCAGCTTCCACTTAATACAGCGGCAGCTGCGTGAGTATTCCGGTTCTCTTCCTGTACCTCCCACTGCACTTCCTTCCGTCTTGTCGCTCTACTTAGGAAAAGGATCCGCACATGTAAACGAGAGACAAACAAATGCGACCTCCATGGATCGACATCGAAGAGACCGTGACCCGTTCCGTCTTAAAACGCAGGTCATCTGCTGCATCATTTCTGTGTGTCTCTCGAAAGCCAGAAGCTCTACGGCGCGAGGTGCTTCTGATTCGCGCACTTCTTTAAGCGCGCGCGCAAAAAAAAAAGAAGTGCGGTATAGCCCGTGCATTGCGTGTGGCTCTTTGCTGCGGCGCCTGTGGTGTTTCTCGAGGCCTGACACCAACCGCTGCGTGGGTGTGCCACCGAAGTCCCCGCGGCACGGCACATCGTCTAGGAGGGTTGTGACCGCGGCGATGAGCCGGCGGCACGCGATGCTCATCACGGCATCGCGTCCCATCACGGAACACCTCCGCTTGAGCGCGGCGAGAAATGAGCCTGCCTCCTCCTCCTCATCATCCTCCGGCTGGAGGTTCTTATTCCTGGTGCTTTGGACGTGGTCCACTGCGCCGCCGCGCAGCATCTTCGGGACACGCGCGGTCGTCGTCGCCGTGTCCTCCTCAGTCTTCCGAGCAGGGAATTCATTAGGCATGCGCTGCATGCGCGGCCGCCGGTCTTCGCGAGCATCACGCGACGGTGATCGGGGTCGCTTTACCTCCCACACTGCTTACCTGCGGACGGCGTGTTTCAGGAAGGCCGCGGAATATGCGGCCGAGCGCTCGTTCCGGACTTTTGTCGCTGTCTTGTCGCTGTCTTGCCTGAAAGCCTGGTGTCTCGTTCCGGACTTGTGTCGCTGTCTTGTCGCTGTCTTGTCGCTGTCTTGTCGCTGTCTTGCCTGAAAGCCTGGCGCGGATGGAACTGTAGTCCGTATTGTACGGTATTGGGTCGGAGCACAGATGACTGCAGCCGATCAGAAAGGCACGCGGTCCCACTGATCTGGAGCAAGGTTTACATGGTGCTTTTCGTAGATAAGTGAACAGCCATAAGCACGATTGTCTATAGACCGCTCGAACGCTGCCCTGTCGCTCAAAATAAGTGAAAATTTTAGGCGGGTACTCGGCTATAGAGACAACGCTTCAGCTGGAGCGAAAGTACATAGCCATTCCATTTGCCCTGTGTGGAAATTGGACTCTCAGTCATAAGGCACGTGAGCCAACATTTGACTTTCTTCCGCAGCACGCCGCTGCAGCGCTCCGTAGGCAGTAGTGCTGACGATTGTTTACTTAGTGCTAGGCTAATATGTTTTAATGCGTTAGCATTGGGAGCCTCGTCACTTGAAAAAAAAAAAGGCGTTGTGGTGTTACATAAAACTATCCGATTGGTCGTGACGGCGTTGTGGTCTGTCTCGCTGATTGGTCGAGAAAGTTATTGCGTCATCAGGTCACGTGACTTTCCACCTGCCATGCCTGTCACCTCCCACCCGGCCGCCTCTCTCTCCACCCCTCCCCATCTCACCACCTGCATGACTGCAAACAGAAGCCTCATCACGGCGTTGTGGCCTGTTACGAAATTCGCTAATTCTAATGCAATCGCATTCCCCATACTTAAAGTTGTAATTAAGAGGCCCTCCTAATGCGAGAGCATTCAGAGGGCTATGGCGGCCAAAACTTCAGGTGTCGGTGTCCGGCGTCACCGCCTGTTTGAGGCCTCCACCTGCCAACCGTGGCAGGTGGTGTTTAAGGGGAATTCACGCTCTCCAACTTCTACCCACTATAGCACCACCTGGAACAAAGCACCGGCTAGGATGGAGCATCGGCTATAAGCAAAAACACCGGCGCTGTCATCACTAGCAGCTTGGTAAGGGCACTTCAGAGGCAAGTGATAGTGATTGGTCTGCAGTGATTTTAGTGTATTAGTGAAGTTACAGGTAGAGGTAGTGGTCGTAGCTGTACAGTTCGTGCTCCAGGCTGCAGACCGATAGCGCGAAGAAAACAAGGTAGAGAAGAATGCTCCCGCATTTACATCGTAAATCCAATTGATCGCGCTTCATTTTTTTTTCTCAATGATTCCTATGTGGCATGGCACTTTCCCTGAGGTAACCGATGTCGCGGTCAACGGATATACAGCACTGCTTCGTAATCGGAAATTCTTGAATTATTCCTCTGTACAATGAGAATCTCTCCCAAGTGTCAGGTGATGAGGTGAATGCCCTCGATGGCGCAGTGCTCTTATGTTATCCAGCTAGGTCCGGCGCACATGTCGTCTAGAAGTGGAGAATCTCGGTGAGGACGGGGTGCAGCTTATCATCTTTACTCCAGAGGATGTCTAGAAGTGAAAGTCATTTTCATTGGCTGTCACGATTTGTCACTCGTGCGTCCTCAATTAAGGGCCGCGCAATGCAACCCCTGTTACGATTCAAGGAGGCATTTTATAATAATTAGCTTTTGTGTGGAAAGGAAATGGTGCAGTATCTCTCATATATCGGCGGACACCTGAACCGCGCCGTAAGGTAAAGGATAAAGGAGGGAGTGAAAGAAGAAAGAGGTTCCGTAGTGGAGGGCTCCGGGATAATTTCGACCACCTGGGGATCTTTAACGTGCACTAACATCGCACAGCACACGGGCGCCTTAGCGTTTTTCAAGGAGGCCTTTCAAATTCAGGAATGCGCTTGCGAAATATTCAACAGAACAGACCTGTACCGTGTGCGCTGCAATGTTGATTTTTTTTCCTTCTTACGCACTCGCCACCGCCGCGGGAGCGAACAAAATATTGAGGCAAAGGCTGAATTGATCAATCCGTGTTGCAGTGTATGTGGTTCGGAGGTGAGGCATGTACATGACCATTCGTTTCAACCGTTGTCTTTGCTACACTTCCGACCCGAACATGAATCACTTGCAGTCATGCGGACGATGCCAGCAGTCGAATGCTCCCCCCCTCCCTTTCACAGGCACACACACAACAGAAGGTGTGAAACATATGAAACACTCGGCTTCACATAATGAAGCAGCAGCAAACCGTACAGCGGTTCACCTCCAGTAAGCAAGACATCTTGACGCGGGAACGTGCGCTCAAACACAATGCTCATGCGTGGTTGCCCTCATTCACTAACGTGCACCGAGCCGTGGCCAATGTGGACAATGTTTGGGTGGATTGTTTGCGAGTGATGCACTTACATTCTGCGTATGTAAACACGAACGTTCTAGCGTACCTCAGCACGTGTAAAATAGGCTTCTTCAGTATGCTGTGAAGATAGCGGCTTCTTGACAACACCTTCTGGCTTTTACCCCTGGAAGCTTCAAAGAAACACTCAAAAAAGCGAGGAATTCAAGCACTGCCTGTAACACCGACGAAAATACGAGGTATACGAAGAAAGCGTGTGTGCGTATGAGCGGGCAAGCCCTGCAGCTTGATCTACTAATCATGTCACACCCCTCGTTTTAGGGCTCTAAACAGTGCCTCCAGCACTTGCATTAGCACTATCGGAAGTTCTGCAAAAATGTGCTTGTGCACGCGCATGCACTGAGTGCATGTGCTTGTGCATGCACTTAACAACACATAAATGCGTCCACGATGTGCTGTGCGTGCGCCCCTTCTGCAAAAACTAATGTGGCCGGCAACAAACAGTGCGTCACTTCATGAAATCTGTCTTGCAGAGGAAATGCATAAAGGGATGCTTCTCAAAAGGCACGCGTGAAACCTTCTAGGAAGAGACTGAGACTCGCGAAGAAACGGCTCGTAACGTGGCGTGTTCGACCTGATCTGAATTGCTTTCTTTCTGTAGTAGTGGTGGTAGTAGTGATTAGTAGTAGTAGTAGTAGTAGTACGGGTAGCTATTAGTAGTAGTAGTAGTAGTAGTAGCAGTAGTAGTAGAAGTAGCAGTAGTAGCAGTAGTAGTAGTAGTAGTAGTAGTAGTAGTAGTAGTAGTAGTAGTAGTAGTAGTAGTAGTAGTAGTAGTAGCAGTAGTAGTAGTAGCAGCAGCAGAAGCAAGAGCAGCAGTAGCAGCAGTAGTAGGAGTAGTAGTAGCAGTACGGGTAGCTATTAGTAGTAGTAGTGGTAGTAGTGGTAGCTATTAGTAGTAGTAGTAGCAGCAGCAGCAGTAGCAGCATCATTAGTGGTAGTAGTGGTAGCTATTAGTAGTAGTAGTAGTAGTAGTAGTAGTAGTAGTAGTAGTAGTAGTAGTAGTAGTAGTAGTAGTAGCAGCAGCAGCAGCAGAAGCAGCAGTAGCAGCAGTAGCAGTATCAGTAGTAGTAGTAGTAGTAGTAGTAGTAGTAGTAGTAGTAGTAGTAGTGGTAGTAGTGGTAGTAGAAGTAGTAGTAGCAGTAGTAGTAGGTGATAATATTAGTAATAATAATAATAATAATGATATAAATAATGGTGGTGGTTGGCAGTGATGGTGTAATCCATTTCCGCACTGATGCGAAACATTTAATCTGCAGCTTGCATTTCGCACGTCAGTTTTGTTTCCGTGCAGACAAGACTATCTCGTCCTCTTCTCTTCCCTTGCATACGAAATCAAATTGAAAAGTGCGAAGTGGCACGTGTCTGCACAGCGACTTCAAACAAAAGGCCGTTGTGCTGGCCCGGTTCAATCTGCTTTCAGTAAACCTTGCCTCCTGCCCACAACAGCCGTGAAAGAATACTCTTTGTTCTGGATGCACTACCTCTTGCTTGTAACCTGGATGCACTACCTCTTGCTTGTAACTACAACTAAAGCGACCAGTTTTCCGCTACGGCTGTAATAGTTACAGTTTGGATCTTCATTCGATTTGTGTCTTTTTTTTCTTTTTTGTCTCGGACATCAGCCGACATCATCATCAACATCAACTAATATCAATATCAGCCGGTGCCATCCCAAAACTGCCGTTGCTTTACCTCAGCCTTTGATAGGAGCGGCATCTCGTTTCCGTCACGGAACTGAGAGCCAGTCGCAAATTTTCCCGCTGCATCTGAAACGAGATCCGGAACTACATGAAATGTTCAAAAATAACGGTCACCACATTTAACCAACAGGTCCGGAGAAAACTCACAAAAGCACATCCGCCTTTTCTATCTCTTATATTTCTTCACCTAGCGGAAACTCGAAACCCTAATTACACCTGTTCCGACGCAATCACCGGCAGCACCTTGCCCGTCCTTTATAATCCTGCGAAATCCTGGGCAAAATGAAGAGCACCGTGCAGCGACGCGGGGAAGGAACGACACAAGTGTTCACCTCTGGGCTCGCTGCGGGGACGAGGAAACGGCATTCTCCTCCGCGCGCGGCGGTCTCGTAATCGCGCCCAACGCGCCGCGCCGCGGAAGGTCGCTTGGCGGCGGCGCGCAGCGCGTGCGTGTCCGAGCGCGCCGTTCCCACTCGGCGGGCACAATGGGGCACCTCTAACTGGAACTTGTTTAGCAGCGTGCGCAAACGGACGCCGGTCAGCGCATTGCGGCAAAGCAAAACAAAGAAGAGAGAAAACGAAGAAAAGCGCGCGACGATGAAGTCGAAGCGAGAAGAGCCAAGCCGTTCCCTTCCCCCGCCTCACTCTCAGCGCGATGAGGAGGCGGTGTTTGGAGCGCGCGCAAATTCAGCGCGCGCGATTCTTCTCAAGAGGGAAGGAGGGTGCAGCAGCTGAGCCGGATCGTCCTGGCGGAGGCGCCTTCGGAGGCAAGCGGCGGAGTCAGCGCGGCGCGGAAAATGGAGTCACGCCTTGCTTGGCGCGCTCGTCTCGTTCGTCGCGCCACGGAACGCAGTGGAGCAGGGCGCGCCGAGCAAACACCTCCTGCTGGACCGGCGACGTGGTCCCAACAGCCTCCTTGTCGGGCTTCCTTCTCAGGACGCTGCTCAACGCGGGAGCGCTTGACGCGAGGCTGATCGACGCAACGCCGCGGTGACGTTCTTAATTGCGCGATGCGACGGAGGTGCAACGTAGCTGAGGGCGAATGCGCCTGTGCCGATGCGTTAGACGCATGGTAGTTGCGGCAATCCGTATCTCCTTAAAACCTTAGTTCTGCCGGTAGTGGTGTAAAACACTTATTTGAGCTCATTTACGAAAAGGGTATTGCTTGAACCGGGCTAAAGGGCTTGGCCCTCACAATCACTAGGACGAGTCCCTAGCCTGGGACCCCTGTGGCATCCGCGGCGGCCTGGTCTCCTGTCACCAGGCCTCGTTGGTACTGTAGAGTTGAGCAGCCGAGCAGGGCAGCCTCCCAGTCCTCTCGGGTGGGGTGGGGGTGGGTTGGGAAAAAAGGGTTGGCAGGGCGTGCCCACACCGTGTGGTACGTGTCCGCAAACAATTCCCCGCAGTGTGCACACCCTCCGGCTGCCTGATCCGGCTCCTGATTTCAATCCGGCTATTACTTTTCGGGAGATCTCTCTCCTCTATCAAACTTCTCATGGCAGATACCCACCCCCTGTGAAGGCTTCAAGAAGGCGAAAAGCGCTGGCTTCTTAATTCGCCTCTAAGGTCATACTGTACATTGCTGCCGGCACCGAGAAGGACCTGGGAAATGTCATTCGTATGACTATCTTCGGGAAGGCCGGGAATTTTTCATTCATTCATTCATTCATTCATTCATTCATTCATTCATTCATTTAAAGATGCTGCACGCCTGTAATAGTCCAAGCACGATAGGCGTAGAACACTGCATTGACACTTGCTCTAGACTGTGGAAAACCTGTTCCCCCCTCCGTTTCGACGTGGCCGACCATCTCCAACGTAAGGACAGCACCGGCTGGACGAGGAGGAAAGTCTCCCTCATGGGGGAAGACGAAACAGCGACGGGAACGCCACCTCGTAGGTTACGCGGAATTCTGCGGAACCGGAGAGGGTCTCTTCGGGATCCGGCCAGCGTCACGAGCGGTTGCAGCCGCACGCTCTCGTCACCTTCCGCGGCCGGCGCACGGAGATCAGTCGTGCCTTGCCGCTGGACCTCTTGTTCCAGGCAGCGCAGCGAGCGCAGCAAACGCGCGCTTTCGTCACCTTCCCCAGCAAATGCTCGGGGATGGCTTTGCCCCAAGAGCGCGGCGCGCACGGGAAAACCCGGCCGCCATTGTCGGCGCAAACAAATGTTCGCCGCCGATACTTCCAAAGTCGCGCCCCAGCCGGTAAGTCGGAAGTCCTTACGTAGCCTTCGAGGAATGCTTCGTTGATGCTCTGTAGCTAGCTGGCCCGCTCTGTGTATTATTTTCAATTGTAATAAATAGCATATGAGAGTTAACGCTATGTCATCCCTTGCCTTTGTTCCCTTGAGCACGAACCCCTCGGCGGTTAGCGAGCGGAAACGCTGCATCCGCGGAGTGGGAGTGAAGGGGCGCGCGGAAGGCTCCCCCCATATTTCCACAAGACATGAAAATAGAATAAAGCTCACTGGATAATTAAGAAAGAGCAAAGAATAGAAGAGCAAAAGCGTGAGACAGACTAACCAAAATATAATCATTCGCTATAAGGAGGTGAAAGGCGCCGTCACTGTCTCACTTCGCGGTGGACACCTCAACTGCGCCGTGATAGAAGGGAAGAAGCTGCGAGTGGCAGAGGATGCCGTAATGGAGAGCTCCGGAATAATTTCGACCACCTGGGGATCTTTCGGACTGCACATGGGCGCCTTTTGCGTTTCGCCTCCATCGAAACGCGGCCGCCGCGGTCGCATTCGAACCCAGGTACTGCGGCTCGGTTGCCGGGCACCCTAACTGCTCAGCCGCCACAGCGGGTTAACCTAACCAAGGAAATGTTAATTGTGAAATTATAAAGTTTTAGAAAGGGACTCGAAAGCAAATTCTAATCAGAGATGGTGTGAGGGAAAGCGCGATGTTGAACGAGGTTGACCCGGCGTTTCGATGGAGGCGAAACGCAAAGGCGCCCGTGTGCAGTGCGATGTCAGTGCACGTTAAAGATCCCCGGGTGGTCTAAATTATTCCGAAGCTCTCCTCTACGGCACCTCTTTCTTCCTTTCTTCTCTCAGTTCCTCCTTTATCCCCTCCCTTACGGCGCGGTTAAGGTGTCAGCCGAGATGCGAGACAGATACTGCGCCATTTCCTTATAATAATAATAATAATAATAATGATAATAATAATAATAATAATAATAATAATAATAATAATAATTGGTTTTTGAGGAAAGTAAATGGCGCGGTATCTGTCTCATATATCGTTGGACACCTGAACCACGCCGTAAGGGAAGCGATAAAGGAGTGAGTGAAAGAAGAAAGGAAGAAAGAGGTGCCGTAGTGGAGGGCTGTGGAATAATTTCGACCACCTGGGGATCTTTAACGTGCACTGACATCGCACAGCACACGGGCGCCTTAGCGTTTTGCCTCCATAAAAACGCAGCCGCCGCGGTCGGGTTCGAACCCGGGAACTCCGGATCAGTAGCCGAGCGCACTAACCACTGAGCCACCGCGGCGGGTACCATTTCCTTTGCTCAAAACCAATTTTTCCCGCGAAAATTGACTGCAACTTGTGTTCCCTATATTATGTGGCGTTCCTTCAGTAGTTGAAGGATCACTAATAATAAAAATTGGTTTTTTTTTTTGGGGGGGGGGGGGGAGGGAATGGCGCAGTATCTGTCTCATATATCTTTGGACACCTGAACCGCGCAGTAAGGGAGGGGATAAAGGAGGGAGTGAAAGAAGAAAGGAAGAATAGGTGCCGTAGTGGAGGGCTCCGGAATAATTTCGACTACCTGGGGATCTTTAACGTGCACTGACATCGCACAGCACACGGGCGCCTTAGCGTTTTTCCTCCATAAAAACGCAGCCGCCGCGGTCGGGTTCGAACCCGGGAACTCCGGATCAGTAGTCGAGCGCCCTAACCACTGAGCCACCGCGGCGGGGCTTGAAGGATCACTAAAATTCGTTATCAGGATATTTACTTCTTGCGCCAAAACCTTACGGTATAGCCAACCCCGATTTATTTCGTGACCTATTGAAAGAAGCAGAATTTCGATTTTTAAATGGTCAGCCTTCTAGGGGATGAAATGTACAGTGTTTATATTGAAAATAACTTACTGTAATGCATACGTAGGAAACGATTATTAAAACCTTGTCGTTATTTGGTCAGCGTGCTTTTTCATTCGGCGCTCACTACAAAATTTCGATCGCGAAGAAATGCAAAAATCCTCTGTGCACTGCTGTGCGGCTCAATGCACGTTAAAGAGCCCCAGGTTGTCGAAATTAATCCGTAGCCTTCCTCTACGTTTTTTTCTAATAATCCATATGTTGCTTTGGGACATTAAACGCTACATACCACGTACCAACTGTCAGGGCACATGATGCGACAGGTATAATTCGGATGTACTCAAAATAACAGAAAGAGCACATTGCTGGAGTAGAGATTTCTAACGCGACAGCGTTAAGGAGCTCGTGTCGCAGAAAAGCCGGTGTCGTTGGCCGTGAACGAAAAAAATGCGCATCTCGATGGACACCTGAACCGCGCCGCAAGGGAAGAGATTTTCCTTCTCCTACGGCCCGGTTCGGGCGTCCACCGAGATATGTGAGAGGCGTCCTTTCCTTTAAAAAAATTTTCATTTTCCTAGCCTTACGCTAAGCGCCCTGTGCTGTGCGATGTCAGTGCACGTTAAATATCCCTAGGTAGATGAAATTATTCCGAAGGCCTCCACTACGGCACCTCTTCCTTTATTTTTCCACTCCCTCCCTTATCCCTTCCCTTATGGTGCTGTTCAGGTGTCCACCGATATGAGACAGATACTGCGCCATTTCCGTTCCCCCAAAACCAATTTTCATTTTCATTTTTTTCACGTCCTCTGTGGCGCGAAGAAATGAGCAGATAGCTATCCAGCATTCGCGGCCCTCTTCCTCCTGCGTCCTCACGCACTTAAGAGCCTAGACTCGGCTCGAGCTCCACGTGACCACAGACCGTATATCCTTAAACAGAAATCTTGGAGCTTCTGTATAACGTTCTGTTCTGTCTTCGAGCCGTGGTGCGGAGCACTTACGGCATTTCTAATTCTCAGTAAAGTGATGAGTACTTCCTTCGTCAACTTTCGAGACATTCTGGTCGTTAGGAGTACCCTGTAAGTGCACCACTATATGGCTCAGAAGCAAACCGTATGCCTCACTCTATCGACGAAGGCTGTACTACAGCTTAATTCGACTGCGACCCCTCGCTGGCCCGGACGTCCCCTTCTCGGGACCACTTTTGTAAACACCGTGTGGACAATTCATCTACGACGAACTACGACTAAGGCCACGGGGACAACCTTAGCCCGGAGAACGTCCTTTCTTCACTTCGTGGGGCAAGCGATCGTGGTATGTACTACACCCCAGCCCATGTCTCGCATCAGTGGAACCTATCTCCTCGGCTCCATTATATCCATTATTTCTGAGTAGTAGGAGTGGCATTGCAGCAGTAGTAGTTAATGTAGCAGTAGTGGCACGAGTAGTAGTAGTAGGAGAGAGAGGAGTACTGATAGTAGTAGGACGACAAGGAGCTGTGAGCGCTTTAACGATTCGCAGCTAGTAGAAGCAGCATAATGGTAGTTGAAGGAGGAGGAGCCGTAGTAGTAGTAGTAGTAGTAGTAGTAGTAGTAGTTAAACAACACTATCTTTTTGCAGCACGCGATCGTCAGTGCTTTATTGTTACCGCGCACTACGACAGTTAGATCGTAGATCGTAGTAATGGGGGGGGGGGGGGGGGGGGCGTTCTCTTTGACTCTTAATAATAATAATAATAATAATAATTGGTTTCTGGGGAAAGGAAATGGCGCAGTATCTGTCTCATATATCGTTGGACACCTGAACCGCGCCGTAAGGGAAGGGATAAAGGAGGGAGTGAAAGAAGAAAGGAAGAAGGGGCGCCGTAGTGGAGGGCTCCGGGATAATTCCGACCACCTGGGTATCTTTAACGTGCACTGACATCGCACAGCACACGGGCGCCTTAGCGTTTTTCCTCCATAAAAACGCAGCCGCCGCGGTCGGGTTCGAACCCGGGAACTCCGGATCAGTAGCCGAGCGCCCTAACCACTGAGCCACCTCTGCGGGTTTTGACTCTTCCACCAGTGCCGTAATTAACGCGTCAGGTAATAACGCTAGCTGGTCGCTGTCGCTGAGTGCCTATAGAGTATACGAGGCCTAGTGCAGTGCTCCGTGCTGCTTTCTATTCTCCACGTATTGTCGTTGCTCCGTCCCCGTCCGCGGTTAATTTCTTGGAGCCGGCAACGACGGCCGTGGTGCCGGCGCCACCGGATGTCGCGCGAATGGGACAGCAGACCAGGGGGGGGGGGGGGGGGGGGGGGGGGGGGGGGGGGGGCGACGTCTCTTCTCTCTGCACAATTACCCGCGCTAAACGCGACACCGGCGGACGCCTCCGAGAACGCTGCGACGGACGCGCAACTTGACCGGGGACGCGTGACGCCTGCCCGTGCATGGGTGCCGCCATTTGTTTATGCCACAGCCTTCTCCTCCAGGAAAAGAAATCTCCTGCCTGGTAGGAGAAACAAGAAAAAAAAGGAGGCCTGCAGAACTAAGGATGCGCCTGTGCGCTGAGGTGGTGCGCAGAGCATGTTCTCTTAAGAGCGTATGGCTGAGCTTGCGAGAATTTTGCCTCAGTGCGCAATTTTTTAGTGATTTTTATTGACTATGGACGTAAAAAAGAAATGCTTATATGAAGGAAAGAAGAGAGTTGGTTACAACAATGAAAATAGGTGTGCAGATCGAATGAAGTCTATGGGAGAGACCGCTGATGCGGTCCCTGCGTCCAAGCATTATGAAGAACTGTCCGGCGAAATGTCCGCTGCGGCAACACTGTAAATATGAATACGCCTATATGGGAGTAAAAACATAGTAGGCCGTCCTCTAGCGCGCACCCTTAGAGTACAGTTTATTATCTTTTTACTCCTTTTTTAGCGTGCAGGATGCGGATTCTGGTCGGTATTATAGTTGGACAGACCCACAGCCTAGATGGTGAATGTCGTCTACGACTTCGTGGGATGTGCACACTGCACACCCGGGTCGGGGAAACAAACCTCGGAAGTGAAGTCAGTCCGAGTCGCGGCCGGAGTAAGGGCAACCCCGACCCGGAGCATCCGGAGCGCAACCTCCTCTGCACGGGTGAGACCCCGGAGAGTGCTGCACACATGGAGGGACTGGAACACGTACGACGCGGCGCTGGATGTTATCATTCCTCGTCAAAAGGAGGGTGGAAACATCCAGATCGAGGAGTTGAGGCGATGTCCATATGGGGCTGGTCAGTAGGATAGAATCTGCGTGGCTTTACAAATTTATGACGTATTGTCTGATGGACGTGAGCTGCTATATGATGAATATCTTAGCAAGTCACTGAGCTGAGCTGCGGCTGAGGGCGTCGTAGTATATCTCTAAGCGTATTGCCTGAAAGGCGTTGGTGTAGATGACAATACATGTTATGATAAATGTGGGGACAGCCGACCCCGTAGAGTATCTGTTACGGGTCCAATTGGACTTATTTTCGAAATGTGGCGGAGAGTTTGAAGGTTGCTTCACTCCCGCCACCGGTTGGCCCGGTATTGCACTGCCTCCGGGATCGGCCTTGTCTTTAGCGCGTCTTTACTATCCTGTCTTTCTATCCCATCTTTCAACTCTCCCACTATCTGCACGTGGTAGCGATTGTGGCTTGGCTTGAGCCAGTGGGCAGGCCTGTGCACTTTGCTTTTCTTTCTTCCTGGCAACATCTTCTCCCTCTCTCTCGTGAATAGCGACCTGCTCTGCATAGAAGAAGTGAAGGGGTTCCCTCGAGTCTAGATCTAGACATCTTATCAAGGGCAGGCTGGAAAGGGCAGTGAACTGCAGCTGTTAATTCGCAGCCTTGGATACTGGCATCCACGGACAAAAATGATGAAGCCATGGGGCAGGCAGGAATCTTGCTCAGAAATGCGGTCGCGAAGAGACGACGCTGCTTGATTGGGTGTTCGGCGTCGATTATCGATTGCTTTGCTTACTCGTTCAAAATTCCAGGGCAGTAAGCAGTGCGATGAAGCATAAGGCACGAGTGCTCATGATGAGTGCGAAAGCCTGGTCATTAGCCTATGATCCTCACGTCGCTGCTTGTCCATTTTGTTGAGCTGTGCATGCTCTTGGACCCATGTGATATGGAGAAGGCAAGTGATGGCCCCCATGGTCTTTCAATTGACGGCATTGAGGCGGTCCCATTGAGCCCTGGTTAAATGCTGAAACTGGCCTTGATAAATGAAGAGTGGTTGCACAACTGGCCTCAGCAAATGCTGTGCGAGATAAGAGCAGGCACCGCCAGCCTTGGTAGCAATACGCGGTTCAAAACTAATGTCTGAGTCGCCTGTTTGTTAGTATGCCTACGCCAAGTAGCCCCCTGTACTCGAATGGTAGATTGTCAAACCCAGAATCTTAACTGCCCCGCTGTCTTGAGGAGAAGTCTTGGACAGTTGAATACCAGCTGACGTTGCAGCCTATTTACGGCGGCCAAGGGGTTGGCAACTGACGCGTACGCAGTTCTGCTCACAGAAAACCCATAAACGACTTATTCAGCATAGGGGGCGTATATCTAAGGCTGATTGTAGAGAAGTCGCATGAGTTTTCAGGTCGCGGTGAGTGCTCCACGCTGTGATTCGATCAGCGTGGGCACTATATATGACCTTAACGTCTGGCATGTCATGTAAGCGCCACGGCCTGGGGATAAAACCAATATCGAATAATGTTGGCCACAATACTCTACCGATCCCTTGGGTACACAGCGCAGTGGTACAGACGATCCCACGGCGTTACAGTTGAGTTTAGGCGCATTGCGAATTGCTTGCCCTCATGGATGGAGCATGTCAGCGGGAGGTGCACAAAAGATCCTCGGAAGATTTGTGAACGCGGTGCGTTGACAGTACGTGGTGCGTCGGACAGCGGAGCGCTGCGCGTGCCAGCCCAGCGTTGCGCGTGTGCGCGTGCGAAGGGTCTGTGCGAGGCGACGAAGAGCGTGGCGAGCACGAGGAGCGGAGAGCTAACGTGTCAGAAAACCGAGCTGTTAAGGAAGACAGCGCAGCGGAGGTCGGGTCATTCAAGCGTGGAGGTGGCAGCCGTCGGATGTTGGGTCCGTGCTGCCGTGGACCTCCCTTGGATCACCGACGTAAGCCTCCTGCGCCCCTATGCAAGTCCGGAGGTGGCAGCCGATGGACTGAGGATCCGTGCTGCCTAAAGGCACCCTTGGATAGCCTGCTTTAAGCCTCTGGCGTTTCGTGACGCCGTCGACGGGACCTGGCTACGTTTGTCCTGCTGCTGCTAAGTTCTTTCGGCTCTTGACGGGAGACCACCGGCGTCTCCCTGTGTTCCTCTCAGCTCTCACCTGGCTCCCTTCCGTCGCTTCCTTCGGCGCAGCGCCAGCGACGCGTCGCACTACAACCACCCGCGTCCGCCCTGTCTGCAAAGCATCCCCGTTTCACCTCGGACGCTGTAGCTGGTGAACACTTTCTTTTATTCTGCGTGTTGAGTGTGTGTTTTTCTTGGTTTTTCATTTTTTATTGGCTATTTTCTTTTAAGTTATAGATACGGCTTCGTTTTGTTTTGTTTGATCTCTTTGTTCTCTTGTTCGAACCTGCACGCGATAGCGTTCCCCCTCAGAAAGTCGGGGACGCGCTACCAATTCGCGACAGTCAGTCAAGTCCAGGATGGCAGCATGACTGATGTCATATGCTTTTTCGGCGTCCGTTGCGACAGTAGTACGTGCAACACGGCTGCCAGCTGATTACAAGACTAGCCAACCCGTCCGCAGTGCTATAGGGATGGATAGAAACTAGTTTTTGCGGGCTGGTAAAATTGTGCAGCTCGTGCTATCTCGACAGTAGAGTGGATGACATTTTCCCTGCTAGCCTGGACCGCGTAGGCGTAAGTTGCATGGGCTGTAGCTTGTAGGGTTGCCCAAGGTCCGTTGGCGGCATTCTTGATTTCGTAATATAGAATCACAATAGCCGGTTTTCATTTCCTGGACGATACCGTTAAGCCATTCGTTTTTAATGGTGTCGAGTTTAGAGCAAACCGCTTCTCAGATTATTGAAAACCGCATACAGAATGACACCAGCGGGCCGGCGGACGCTCTCTTCCGTTTCGCACAATACACACGTTTATCGATGGCATCTCAAAAAATCTAACGGCTCTTCTTTCGTCAGGGAAGTGTGCCATGCAGCAGCATATACAGGATCCTAATACCAGCCCATAAAAAAGCCTCTGACAACCGCATCGCATAGTATATATAGTCACAGATATAGAGGAAAATTTTATTTCTGCTTGACAGAGACGCAAGGCTGTGAAAAGAGGGGGAGAAAGCATCAAACGAACGAACGCTGGCTGCTTATATGGTAATAAAACACGGTCGGCGGCATCTTTGACCAGTGAGGAGTTCACGAGGAACTTATCACGATTGCACGCAAAGTCAGGGGACTCTTCCTAATGTGGGCATGAATTCCGTACGGCATAAATCACAACTTCCATGAGACTGCCGGATTTAAACAATGGTACTTCTCGCCTAAAATCCGGGCTCTGCGGCGGCGCAGAATACTTCACCCCCCCCCCACCCCCCCCCCCACCCCCACAAACCTGCTCGCCAGGTGTAGCTGATCTAGGTGCCCCTGCGCACTGTGCGAACCCCGGCAACGAAGCCGCCAATGACCACGCCCGAGGTCTCATCAACACGGCGGCGGAATCGGAGTCAGGCTCTTCCTGGTATCGCATGCACTCCTTCAGCGAGCTGACACAGGCATACAGAGCCGAACGCCAGCTATACCCCCCACCCACCAATCCCTTGACAATTGTCACCAACTATTATGCGCTGCCTTCAGACCCGTACTCTTCCCTCCCCCTATTCCCACGTCCACTCGGGAGCATGCAGCCCCTCCTGTACCCAATGCACCCACCCCCATGCTGCTCTGACCCACATTCTCCTTGAAAATTCAGGGGGGAACTTTGTTGTCCTAAAGTGCGGTGAGGGCGAAAGCATTTAGCGCGGTGCTGTTGCTTGTGTCGCTGGCGATCATCAGTGCGCGCAATCTTGGTTGCTGGAGACACAGGAGATCCTTCCTGATCGGCGTTCAGGAGGCGGAGGCGTCTGGCAAGATTGCCTGGGGAGCGCTCCTCTCGAACAATGGTGGCTCGACTCAGTGACGTCACACGCATGCGCAGTAGGCTGAAACGCAGGTGCATTAGTCTGCTTACGTGGAGGAATGCGAAAGCATGTGTTTTGGGGAAAGGAAAGGTTTTTTGTTTTTTTTTTTAAGAAAGAAAAGGACGCAGTAACCCGCCCCGGTGGCTCAGTGGTTAGGGCGCTCGACTACTGGCTGATCCGGAGTTCCCGGGTTCGAACCCGACCACGGCGACTGCGTTTTTATGGAGGGAAAGCGCTAAGGCGCCCGTGTGCTGTGCGATGTCAGTGCACGTGAAAGATCCCCAGGTGGTCGAAATTATCCCGGAGCCTTCCACTACGGTACCTCTTCTTCCTTTTCTTCTTTCACTATCCCTTTCCTAACAGCGCGGTTCACGTGTCCAATGATATATGACACAGATGCTGCGCCATTTCCTGTCGCCAAAAACCAATTATTAATTATTAAAGGACGCAGTATCTCAGACCTCGACATCTCGGTGGACACCTTAATTGCTCCTTAAAGCATACAACTGAAGGTGCACATGTCATTGGTCCGAACGACTGTCGCAAGCTAGCCTCCAACTTGACTAAAACATATAAGCTATATGCAAAAGACAAATGCTAAGACACCACTCAGAATGCAGTACGACGAACAGTTGCTAAAGATTTTGGTGACTGTATTCGGGAATGCTGCCACCACATTGAGGTCAACTAGTGACGTCATCGCTGGGATTTCATGTGCACTTCCGACATCTGTGCTCAAGCAAGCGTCGGCGTTTCGACGGACGCGGTTTTGCACCGCACCTGTGTTTCCATCATTGAACTTACGATGAGGATTTTTTTTTCTTATCGAATTTAGTCATCGGTGGGGCGTGACTTAGACCGGACAAGGTAATGGCCGCAAGTATGAGGCATTAAAGGCTTCCGCCTTAATACCGGACAGTGCTTGGAAAACTGTTTATGATCCCATGTTGTGTAGGTGAAGAAATAACTTGAGCCATGACGCTCTTTGCCCGAAGGTGCATTTCATCATCATCGAAGCTGCCCGAAACACCCTTCATCGTCATCATCATCATCACCGGCAGAAGCTCGTGTATATTGGGGGAATGAGGGCCCACCCAAGCGTATAACCCTTGGTGGGCCCCAAGCTTTTTTTTTCTCTCTCTCATTGCACGGCCAATAAGGTGCTGTTACGCCAAGCGAAACATCCACCAAATCTATTCAGTGAGTTTGTGTTGCTCACTGAACCAATCGCATATATACGAAACGGCGCCCGTACCAGTGAGCTGTGTCTCCACTCAGGTATATATGCTCATACCGCACTAGATAACTCTGCGTTTGCTGCTACTTCACATCACATCTACTTGTTCGTATATAACTGTCCACTCCAAACAAAACGAATTGCCAGTAACAACGCTGAATCGTCTGAAGCCTATACGTCCGTCATCACTCACTCCAGTCTAAGCATCGGCATCCCATCCGATATTTCCGAGTCGCTGTCGCCTTCCCGCCTGTGCGGAGTAAATGAACTGGAGCTTGACGTGATCGGTGTCGTCGCCTGGCGAAAGGGTTCCTCGCAGAGGGGCGCGCAATCTCGGAAGTTGCGCTTTTTTCCCGAGATGGGCCGACACCATCGCCGTAGCGTTCACGGTTCGCCAGAAGCGATACACGTACCGTCGACAGCGAAAAGAAATGGAAAGGAAAACCCTGCAAGAGAGAGAGAGAGAGATGGTGAGAGAAAGAGGCTCATTCGGTGCGTGCTGTATATGGGGTTCAGTCTGCGCCGCCTCGAATGCCTTCTCTTCCGCGCCTAGAGAGAGCGGCAGCATGCGCGCCATTTCTTTGTTTCTTCGCGCCTTTTTTTCCTTGTTTGGCGCGCTCGCCAGTGTTGGCGCGAAAGGAAGGCGCGACTTTCTTCGCAACGCGGGAAATGAGTTTGGCCTGACGGCGGTCCAGCTAGCTGCTGCTGCTTCCGAGCGCGTCCGAGACGGGGGCACGGCGTTTGGGACGCCGCGGAGCGCGCTGGTGCGGCTAGCTGCGCGCTGCGCGATCACCATCCATCTCGGCCGGACAGTCTTCTCGGGCGCTGGTGCGCTCGCTCTCTTGTCCATCGCCGACGCGAGGAAAGACGCTGCGCGTGGCGCTAACGCAACGCGGCGTGGCGTACGCGCCGAGAGGCTTCGCGTCGTCGTCCATCATTCCTCCGGGGCTGAGAAAGGGAGAAATAGGGGACGGGGAATTCGGGAATAACTGCGACCGACCGCTTCGGGTGAGCGGTAAAACAGCGGCCACCCCCGACAGAGGACGCTCAAAGCGCGCCCTGCCGCTGTCTTGTTCTTCCCGCGCTTGCGCCCGCCTTAGTCTTGAGAGACCAGCTATGCGCTGTTCTCGCAGATTATACCAAAGTTTCATGACTCTCCTTGTTGCTATATGCCTAGAGTTTATTGTACAGCCATAGAAAGTGCAGAGGGGCTGCATTCAGTGAGGAGAGAAGACCTGTCAATCGGCCCGCTGAACTATACGCAGCGTTTGCCGCGAGCCCCGTTATACTACGCTGTAATAAGGCGTCATCCTTCTTCCGACGTAAGGCGAGGTGATGGAATCGCTGTGTGACGGCGATGCAATTAAATTTCGCATTTTATTAGCTACAGTCAGCGCACTTTCTTGCCCATTGTGAAATCACTGCCCAAACTTCCGCACCTTATCCACCTGTGTTGGCATCCTGGCTCCTCTGCGCTCTTTTTTGCATGGCCATTTCAATACGAGGTTTCCAGTTAACCCTACCATACTTCCTCTACTGCTGTAAATTTGTTCCTTCTCTCACTCCTATTTGGGTAACTTGCTGCGTATGGGGAGAGCTGCTTCTGCATCCTGAAGTACACAACGAGACAAAAAAAAAAGCAGCTAAGAGATATTTAAACGGAATCAGGCAGTATATAGATAGGCTGACTGGCAAGCGAGTATTTGTCCCTTTCTTTATCAGCAGAAATTTTCCAAGTGAATAAATGGTCATAGCTATGAACTTAAAATTTATGGAGTACTACTTACGACGTAGTTTTAACCTCACTGCTGTCAGCCATACGCATGGCTACGGAGGCGAACGTGTGCTCTTTTGGCGCAACATCAAAACAGGAAGAATGCATGCATAGAAAACATTTATTGGGTCGAGCGTATCCTTCTCTGGAGATTTGGTGGATCCTCTAGACCATTACCGCTACGGAGACTATAGCAACTCTCGCGTGATCCACCAGGCGTCGCTGGTCTACCAGGTTTGAGCGCCACCATTTTAGGGGACGCAAAATTGCAAGTACCGGATTAAAAACTATATTTAAAGAAAAATGGCGAATTTGTAGGTGATATCGTTAAATTTGACGGAGTGCTTAAATAAATGTATAGAAAAAAGGCGAGCGCGGTGGCAGCTGCTACCACCCGGTTTTAAAGGGAACGCTCCTATGTGCCATCCATCCATCCGTCAATCCATACGTCCGTCCATACGTCCGTCCGTCCGTCCATCCATGAGCTGTACAAAGCCGCTTTCCACGGCTCCCGTGATGGGTTTTGGATATTAGGGACTGTTGTGTTTAATAAAAAAAAATGGAAGGTAAAATGGCAGTAAGAACAGGAAAGGAAACTTACTGATCTTTTTTCTTGGTTTCCTTTGTTATTATTCGAACCTCTGAATGCCACATGGGCGTTATCTCTGTGGCGAATCGATTTAGCATCACTGTTATCGTATCTCTGCATGCTACGGACTACACATATATATATATATATATATATATATATAGTAGTTGATGCTTGAATCAAATTGTCTTCACTTTTAGCCGAATATTCTGTGTAGACATGTGAATACTCAAATACTCACATGCATTCGGATCTTCAAGGCATCTCTTGAGAATATCATCGCGCCTGGTGACGCGTTACTTAGGACAGTAACAGCCTTCTGATCAGTGATGACAGCGGACTTGTCACTTCAGTCTAAAGCCTCTGCTGTATGAAAGTACTACGTAATCGCAGGGTCCTTGCTTCTCAGTGTTACCCAAAGTGGCTACGCTAATTTTACAATGCAAATCCGGATTGTCTACTGAGGGCGTTAATAAAATCCTACTCTCATCATCCTTCCGAAACTAGAACATTCGTTTCGAATGACTTCTGTTAAATTAGCCTGGGCTGAAAACAGGGATCGTTTCTTGTGCAGCTATTTTGACGCTTATGCCAACCATCTCACACACCCCTTATGACAGAGTATATCAAGTATCATCCAGTTTTATCTCGAACGCGTTGCAATGGAGCTGACTGCGTAATACTGCTAAGAGATGAAAGATGCAGGAACAGGAAGCAAAGCAGGAGTTAAAGCATTATGAATGACTGCACTGCACAAATTCATTGCACGAAAATGGCTGGCCAAAGCCTGGCTGTTCGGTAGGGATTTCGCAGCAGAGGCTGTCCTAGACATCCTTACACACAAAGCAAGAGGGCGAGCACCCAGGACGCATCTCGTTAACACCTCCCTCCCTTCCCGGAGGGTAGGCTGCATGGCAGCATCTGGTGTATATATATATATATATATATATATATATATATATATATATATATATATATATATATATATATATATATATATATATATATATCCTTACACACATAGGAAGAGGGCGAGCACCCAGGACGCATCTCGTTAACACCTCCCTCCCTTCCCGGAGGGTAGGCTGCATGGCAGCATCTGGTGTAAGGATGTCTAGGACAGTCTCTGCTGCATATATATATATATATATATATATATATATATATATATATATATATATATATATATATATATATATATATATATATATATATATATATATATATATATATATATGTTATCTCTTGGCAGCTCATTGATGAATATAATATAAAGTCGCCAAACATTAAAAAACAAGATTTAATTCACGACGTTTCGGCTGGAGGACCAGCCTTTTTCGAGTTTCCTCCAGCCGAAACGTCGTGAATTAAATCCTGTTATGTTTTTCAATTTTTGTTGATTATTAATATATATATATATATATATATATATATATACATATATATATATATATATATATATATATATATATATATATATATATATATATATATATATATATATATATATACATATATATATATATATATGTGTGTGTGTGTGTGTGTGTGTGTGTGTGTGTGTGTGTGTGTGTGTGTGTGTGTGTGTGTGTGTGTGTGTGTGTGTGTGTGTATGAACCCATTGGCGGTTGGCCTCGTTCACGCTTCCATGTTGCATCCGCACTGCCTTGACATCATTGGACAATAGGGGATAAAAGACACACCGCACTGCGCGCTCAGTGTGGTGTGCTTTTCATTACTTTGCCCTTGATGCAGCCCTCTGTTGGGAGTATGAGCCGGTCCACGCAGAGCGCGAAGCTGCCCAGTCGCTGCAACGGGCACAGGCAAGTGTACTACGGGCTTTGCACTGCGAGGGAGCCGGAGCCAAAGGCGCCCACTGCTGCGCTGCCAGCGGTCCCCGCCTCCCCGCGCAGTCGCGCGCGCGGCCGTCCCGAGCGTGTTCGAGCAGAAAGCGCGCGGCGTGCGCCGGCCTTGGTCACGTGGGCTCAGTCCCGCAGCATCGGCGGCGGCGGCCCGCGTGTAATCACAGCCTTCTCTCACCTTATGTACAACTCTCGAGGAGAGAGAGCCGCACTGCACGACCGAGCGACCACGATCGCCGGGAGAACGCACAGAGTATAAAGTAGAGACAAAAGAACCAGCGGCGCGGCCGGGCGCACGCGATCGCGCGTTGCTCGGGATTTTTGGCCGTCGCTGAAAAGAGAGGGCGCTGGTAGCGGCGCGGCGATGGTCCGTCACTGAGGCGCGCGCGCGCTCGCTTGTAATGATCGTAATCAGGGAGAGAAAAATGGCGCCGGACTCGTTTCACGGTCAATCGCTTCCTGTCCGAGAGTGAGAGAGCATCCGCGTGCCCGGCATAGCCGAGCGAGCCACTGGCCGTCAAATTTCATTATGAAACGGCGCGAACAGCGCCGCTCGAGCGAACGGCGGCGCATCCGAGCAGGGGCAGCCGGGGCTCTCGCGTCGGGGCGGCGCTCTTTCCGGCCCGGTGCGGCCGGACCTCGCGAGCACCGATCGCGGCTCGCCGGACACGGCCGCACACTCGGCGATGATGTACGGCGGGGAGGGATGATGCGTGGGGAGGGGGGAGTCGGAACTTTGGCACTTCGAGCTCCGTGCTTATGAACTGCGAGAGTGAGTCTTCGCCAGAAAGCTTCGGGGCTCATCTTTCAAACGGTGATCTTCACCGCGGTTCCATATATATCAGAACGAAATCGGTTCCGAGCAAGCCTGCTTCGGAACAACGAAGAAACTAGGTCCTGCCTGGATCGTTTAGACAGCCTGTGAGTTTATTACAGTGAGCGCGTAAAGTTGGGGATTTCTTGTATTGGGAGTATACTAGCTCTTCTTGCTATTAGTCATTGTGCATGACGTCATCATCCGACGCAGCTCCGAAATCTTCGTTAAAAGGTCAGAGCTATATGGTGGCTGGCCTACCGGCACTCTACGATGATGGTTAGTGGTTACAAATGGGTACAGTCGCCACTGCCAGTCCTGGAGCTATGCAGTTTTAAAGCATAGCCCTTATGGGATCGTCATGGACTTCGCGGGGGCATCAGAGCGATGTTGTAACCAGACGGCAGCTTATAAGCACGACGCGAAAGCGTACAGTACATACGGCCAGTTCTACCATGCGCGATGAGTGAGGCCTGCAGACGCGCCGCCGGTGTCAGGATGCGTGGTATGGCGCACTCTCCGCCGCTTTACACATGCAGTAACCGAACTGAACGAAATTCGAGCAAACTACAAAATCAACGGGAGTCTACACAAAGGCGACGAAAAAGCGCCGCACAATACACCCGGCCAGTTCTACCACGGTGATTGCGTCAGGCGCAGCTGCTAAACGCGCAGTGAGAACAGCTGCTCCCGCGAAATTTGTTTCTACCTCCTTTTGTCTTTATGGGAATTTTTATGCAGCGACAAATACAAAGAGCTAACGCTCAGATCAGCGCCTTTTACGCCTTGAATCACAGGGATATATTAGACCCATGCGCGAAGTGAGGCACTCTCTGACCTCGGTAACGCCATCAACAAAGATGCAGCACCTGTAATCTATATCCAGTTGCTCTCTCTCAAAGGCGCACCCAAAAGAAAGAGAAATGATAGCCGAGAAAACGCGTCAGGTCACGTTTGATTTCTACTAGGGAAAATTCCGACTGCCTATCCTGTAGCTGTGCGATATCCAAACCTTTGAGTGAGTCATTTGCGAACACAGGTCTTGAATGGCCCCGTTGCGCAACTGCATACGCTCGCAATGATGACTTTATGGCTAACATTAGCAGGGGCGGATTTATGGACAACTCTTGAAGGAGGCGCGGTTGCGATGGAGAGTCTTGTTTGCAAAATACATTTCTAGGTCATTTGCATCGAGGATGTGAACTTTATTTATGGTTTTTCATAAAAACTCATAAAAAATTCCCACACCTCTGCCTTTCCCCTTACGTCTGCCCCTGACCCTTGGCTAAAGTTCGTTCATATGACTGAGCCGCCGAAAGTCGAGCGTAAGTTATGTGTGCCTTTCCGCTCACTAGGCTGCAGAATCCCTCACATCTATCGCCTGGATTCACAATTTCGCGCTGAGATACACTTAAACAGTGCGCAAGATTCAGTTTCTTTTGTTTGCATTTTTAGTGGAAGAAATCGATGTTGTGATTGGAACGAGACTAAAACCGTATATTTGTAACTCGCCAGAGCCGCAGGGCAGTGCTCTCTAAAATTACGCGAAGTGATACACATGCTGTCGCGACCCTTTTGAGCGGGAACTTTACTGCGGTGGCGCAGTGGTATATGTTAGCGTGCACTTAGCTCCTCGGAGCCATCTGCGCATGCGCGCTGCACCAAATTTCTCTTAACGTCGCGAGAATAATGAACGGAACGGCATTTCCGTCAGCCTGAAGAAAATACTAATAAATGCTGCAAAGAACGAGTACTGGAGACCAAAAGGTGAGCGAGCAAATCTGTAAGCAAGAACAACGAGACTAGTGGCTAACGCTACACGCGCGCGCAGCGCCTGACCATATCACTTAGTTGTCATGGGGCGAAGGTACGCCCATGTTTGCTGCCTTCAGCCATCTATACGCGCACAAACACAGAGGGGTACGTGTCCGCGGCGCCCACACCGCTCAACGAAGCCATCGGGGCTCGAGCATTCTTTCTCGTCTGTGTCGGCGTAATTTGTTCGGGGTCACGGGACGAGATGTGCTCCGCCGTCCCTGCGGACAGGGCGAGAGAAAAGAAAATGCTCTGCGGTCTCGGGGTCCACCGGTCGTCAACGGCTTCTCGCGGTGTTCCTGTACGCACACAAACTGCGCGAGTTCCCATACACCGCGCAGCTTGTCTGTGTATGCTTACGTACGCACAGAGCATACACGCGCGAGGAGCTGCTCGCGCGCTCTGGGAGACGGCCGCGAGACTGTTTGTCCGATCGATGGCTTCGTTAGAACGGACCGCGCGGATGCGCTCGGCGGCGGGGTCGTTAGCGGATCCCGGGGATGGAGAACGCACTCCCGCGGGACGGCGGCACGGCGGCCCACTGCAGCGCTCTCGCCCGAGTCGCGCACCCTTCGAGGGCCTTCACGGCCTGCAAACTGCTCTTGTTCGCGTAGTGCGAGTCGGTGAAAGAGACTGCGAGTGATGGGGCGCTGCTCCGAGCAATGCGGTACACCGTCGTATGATGTATGCAAGTTGCATGAAAGTTGCATAAAAGTTGAAAGTTGAGTCCCTGGGTTCCAATTTCCATGGTGGGGCGCAATGCTATGGAGCTTGCTTATACAAAATCGACTGACAGTGAAACAGCTGGTTGTGCGATGTTAGTGCACGTTAAAGATCCCAGGTGGTCGAAATTATTCCGGAGCCCTCCACTGCGGCACCTCTTTCTTCCTTTATTCTTTCACTCCCTCCTTTATCCCTTCCCTTACGACGTGGTTCAGGTGTCCACCGAGATGTGAGACAGATTACTGCGCCATTTCCTTTCATCAAAAACCAATTTTCATTTTTCAAACAGCTGGTATGTAGTTTTATTCCTGCTACTTTCACTATAATGCGTAACTGACAACGGAGTTACCTTATTTTCTTGAAGGGATAGAGAGGTTTGGTTTGTGGTTTATGGTTTGGTTTATAGGGGGTTTAATGCCCCAAAGCGGTAATTTCGAGCACCTGTGTTTTTTTAACGTGCTCTGACATCGCACAATGCACTGGCCTCTACAAATTCGCCTCCATCGAAATTCGACCGCCGCGACCGGGATCGAGCCCGTGTCTTTCGGGTCAGCAGCCGAACACCGTAACCACTGAGCCACCGCGGCGGCGAAGGGATTGAGAGGAATGGAAAGAAGACCGAAAGAATGCACGCAGTCGTGCGCATGGCACGATGCTGTCAAAGCTGTGATGCTGTCAGAGCAGTGGTGTTCATAAGCTTAAAGCACCCGGAAAATTGGTAACTGAAAGGTCTAGTACGCTATAGTCCCACTGGATAATATACACTTCGCATTGGATCTCGCGAAACCATGTGGGCGAAGCACCTAGGAGTTCTTATTAGTTGGTGTAGTGCGGTCCAAGAAAAGTTGAAGAGAACCTTGCTAGCCGTATAGATCATGGCAGCGCGACATTAGTCTCACTATCTCAAGCTATAATTTGTGCACTGGCAACTGCAGCCGTTGCCTTGCATTGAAGATTTAAAGGCCTTTACATTCTTCTTCTTCTAGCTATCCTCCATGGTTTCCCCCCACCAACCCCTCGGCAATCTCTTACGGTTACCGTGCCTGCCCACCTTTTGATTCTCTATGAGCTTGCCCATAAGGCTGTCCACGAGAATCTCATTTGCGGCGTTGTTTTTATCGCAGTTGACGACAGTAACGCTCGACTGTCTCACTTTTTCAATTTCCGTTTTAACATGCCATATAGAACAAACCGTGTCTGATATCCTAAATCGGGCAGAGGCGTTCGCTGCAAGTAATCAGCAAATAGAATGGTAAGCAATAAATATCACATTAGCCGTTTAATTCTTTGTGTGTGTGTGTGTGTGTGTGTGTGTGTGTGTGTGTGTGTGTGTGTGTGTGTGTGTGTGTGTGTGTGTGTGTGTGTGTGTGTGTGTGTGTGTGTGTGTGTGTGTGTGTGTGTGTGTGTGTGTGTGTGTGTGTGTGTGTGTGTGTGTGTGTGTGTGTGTGTGTGTGTGTGTGGTGTGTGTGTGTGTGTGTGTGTGTGTGTGTGTGTGTGTGTGTGTGTGTGTCTGTGAACAGAGCTGTCCGTACTATCACAACCCATTTTGATTCAAACTTAACCTCTGTAAATATAAATCTGGGCAAGAGAGATTTCAAGTGTCAGATGGAATGAGTCAATCCACTTGTTTTCAAAGAATCTGGGTTTGGCGTGCGGATCGCCATTCTGCTTTTAGGTCAACCCCCCGTCACCAAGTTATGTCGCACAGCTGCTTAATCTATTTATTTGAATTTTTAATTTTAAAATAAGCTTTCTATGCATGTTTAATAGTTGAAATCTTGCCCTTTGAGAATTAGCCAGTATTTTTTTCTTTTAAAAAATTGTCCATGATAACATGCTCTGTCCGATACATTTCTTACTATCATGATGTTTTTGTTTTTGTTTCTTATTGTGAAACTTCCACTATGCTTCCGTCTCCAACGCAGAGCTGACTGGTTTTACAAAGCGTGCTTCCTGGTGTCAGCTGCACGTGATTGCATCCACTCTTGTTCGGCAGCCTCGAGCTCGGACGGCAGCTTCACCGTGTCAGTCCTCGCTGACTCAACGTCACATGATCACGTGATGGATCCGCACTTCCTTGTTTGGTGACGCCGGAGCAGTGCCGGAAAGCAAGGCAAACAGATGGCGCATCACGTGATCAAGCGCATTAAGCCCACCCTTGCAAAATTTTCTTTAGACAGGCTGTAGACTGTCCATAGACTTATGTCTATAAAGTCTATTGACTCTCTATAGACAAACCCCAGAAAACATTCTATAGGCAATACAAATCCTATAGAGAGTCTATAGACAATCTATAGATTTATGGCCACACACTTTTAGTAGACGTTTGTCAATAGACAGTCTATAGACTATGAATAGGGAAAAAGAAATATCTATGGGAAGTCAATAGAGTGTATAAGAAGTCTTTAGACTGTCTATAAACCATTTTTGTAAGGGCAGGTCGAGAAACGAGCTGACCACTCCCGCCGCTCGGGAGAAGAAGCGAAGGGCATGGACCTTCCAGCTGAGGGTATAAAAGCGCCAGCAGAAGAACGACTAAACTGTTCGAGTGTTCCAGTTCGGTGCTCGTGCAGCGAATTCGTGCAGTGAGTTCACGCCAGGAGCTCTCGCAGAGGGTTCACGGCGAGACGCCAGTCACAAGGCTTCTAAACTCCAACAAGACCACGGGCCGTTGACGAGAAGGGACACCTACTAAACGATCCATGGGACTACCGGTCATCCGGCAGTCTATGATGCTAACCGAGAGAAGAACACTTCCTGTCGAAGCTCAGGCCACGAGTAATGCTGCGCAGATTCCAGCAAAACTCGAGCAGGCTTCAGTAAACAATTTGGCCATCCTGCTTTTAGAGCCTTGCTGCCACTGGCAGCGACTGGTACCTTGGCTTCGAAGAATATTGGTCGCCCAATTTGTCTTTGAAATGGAAATAATGGTCACAGTCCATTTGACATAGAAGTAATGTGAGTCGAAGATACATTATTCACCTGCACATATGGAGTTGTGTTAAATAATTACGTAGCAAAACTAGCGCAATACCATGAATGCCATAGATTTCTAGTTTTCTGCAACAATACTTCATACTGAAACCAGCCGAGGGCTCTACAGGAGTCTAGAAAGATCAAGTGCGTGTCTTCGATGTTCTATATTTTCAATAATTTTCTCCCTTACTGTTAATGCAGCTCGTTCAGCAGACTTGTTTTTCATAAATCCCTACTTGGAGCTCTCGGTTATTGTATATTTCTGAAAGATTCCTACCAATCTATTATAAGTGATGGTTTCAAGAACCTTAGAGAATACAATCGAACCCAGTCGAATCCGAAAGGGATCTCGAAATAGTTCTCTATATCGATAATTCGGTGTGCAAAAAATGGCAGTATGTAAAGTATGTAAGCTTATTTGTATCCTAGCGGCAAGATTACCACAGTTTCCTTAAGTCAGTCTGAATCTTAGAAATCTGTTGAATATGATCATTTCAGTCGCATTTTGGGTGTTAAGTTGGTTTCTATATTTTTTTTTGTATTCGCCAAATATATAAGCGTCGCTTGATTGGAATATTTTCTTTGAATTGAAAATAATGGTCACAAGCGCACAATTTCCATAATGCGTGGACAGCTAGGAGTACCCCCCTCCCCGCCGAAATCTTGGGGATTAATTGCCATATTCCGATTCGTGGGCTCTGCTGGTTATATAGTAAAAAATATGGCGATGATGATGATGATGATGATGATGAATTTTTATGGTGTAAGAGCTGCTTTTGGCATCAGGGCGCCATGGCACAAGGCGCGTAGTTCCGTTACACAAGGTAGGGTCAAGGACCCATTTTTCAAGCATCTCACCTCTGAGAAGCCGAGCACTAGGCTAAGGTAAAGCTTGCACCCATTGTATCACCGTTGGGCACTTGACGGCTCTGGGTATCGAATCTCGCACCTTCCGCATGCAATCTAGCAAAAAAACAAGCAGAATTCAGACCTGTGGATTGTGCATCGGGTGCGGAATATAGACCGGAAATTACGTTATACTCACGGAACGTCAATGGTATTAACACTTTTGGCGTAATTTCTTCCCACTTTTCTGCTACTGGGAACAATTCCAGTACGGGCTTTGTCGCTACGTGTGCAGCTTGCCGCGAATGAGAAATGTGAGGCCTTCACAACTTTATGTAACAAAATATAGTACCGTGAATATAACTGCAGATGTTCTAACGGTGAAATCAGGTGTAGTGAATATTCCTGGCGCGTTTACGTAATGCCACGTGAGTTTAATGGGGCCATGTTGTGTGAGGGTGTCATGGATTTGATGTATGTGTAAAGGGTGTCTTTATTTATAAATGCATTATCATTAAAAGTGTCTGTGCAAACCGAAATGGCGACCGCTGTCTGTCAGCAGCCAATGCCAGGTGGCATCCTGTCCGCCGAGCCACGAACGAATTCAGATACTATCAATGCAAACTTAGATACTACCTCGGATATATCAACCCTTAGTATTCCACCTCGGATATAACGAACTTTGGTGTTTTACGTCGGAAGTAAATAACCTATGTATGCGATTTCGAATATAACGAACATCCTGGTTTTACAAATGCCTCTCTCAGGTTAGAATGTATGTCATAAACTCGGATGTAAAGAACCTAGGTATGCGACTTCGGATATGACGTACTTTCGTGTATGGAAATCTGATGCAGAAAAAACTTCGTTTGTTGACCTAGAATTTAAAGAACCTTAGTGTACCACTTAGGATATGACTAATCTTAGTGCGTCAACCTCGGATATAATGAACGTTTGGCTGCTAACGCATTCAACAGCTACCGTTTTACTGCCATTTAATGTTAGTACACTGCGCCCGCGCCATTCATTCACGGCTTCAGTATCCTTCTGAAACTATAGTCGCTATAAACAATAGAATCCACTGAACAGAATAGCTTCAGGCCATCTGCGTACTGAAATGTTTTTGAATGCTTTACACGAAATCAAGCGTCGTTTACGAACACATTGTATTATAGTGGCGACATTTTGGACCCTTGCGGCACACCACAATAGAAAAGATAAATCTGGAAGATAAGCATCCACCATAAGTGACAGTATTTAAAATGTGCCTCAAATTACTTTTCAATCACCCACTAAGTTTCGATCGATTGTCCGCACCGTTGGAGCTTGTCGATGACCAACTCATGGCGGACTAGATTCAGATGCCTCTCTCAGGTTAGAATGTATGGCATCAACTTGTTTACTAGCCGAAACCATTTGGCCAACATAGTTGAACGGAACTTGTGACAGTAATTGGGAACACATAATCTTGTGGCCCTGGCGTTGATTGCAATAAAGTGCAGTCGTTTCACTTTGGTAACGCGATTGCGCAATGTCTTGATGCGGTGCACTAACGTGGATGGGTTCCACCGCCGCCGTCGCAGCTGTGCTACTGCCCTTATAAAAATTTCTTTAGACAGTCTATAGACTGTCTATTGATTTTTGTATATGAAGTTTATAGACTTACAATAGACAGACCCTAGAGAACAGTCTATAGGCAATACGAATTCTATCGAAAGTTTATGGACAAGGTATAGGTTTATGGCCATACACTTTTAGTAAACTTTTGTCTATAGACAGTCTATAGACTATGAGTAGACAAAACTAAATATCTATATGAAGGCAATTAATACAGCCTTTAAGAAGTCTATAGACTGTCTATAGACCATTTTTGTAAGGGCGGTCTCGTAATGATGACGTCATTTCGTGCTAAGGACGTGATCTCCGTACAGACAACCTTTAACAGTTAACACTGCAATAATCTTGATAATACAGTAGCCGAATACCAGTACTCCGAATAAGTGGCCAGCATTGCAGCTATACTGTGCCTTTTTCCACAAAAACCGTGCAATGTCAGCACTGAACATAGTATTCAGGGAGGGACTCTGTGCATTTCGAAGTTAAGACGAGACAAAAACAGC
Organism: Amblyomma americanum; assembly: GCF_052857255.1. Taxonomy (NCBI): domain Eukaryota; kingdom Metazoa; phylum Arthropoda; class Arachnida; order Ixodida; family Ixodidae; genus Amblyomma; species Amblyomma americanum. Next base: position 17,930,591 of record NC_135498.1, on the reverse strand, counting down.
AGCCGTCGCTCCCATTAGCCGGCAAGAGCTAGGCCTAACGCGAAAGCCATCGGGCCGGTCCCCGCTGACGAGGAAACACGTTCAAGCCTCCGAAAGAGCGCCGAAAGGTTGACAAACGCTGTCGACCTTTCAATCACTCCTAAGCCGTAGCCAATAGAGTACACCCGGCACGTAGAGCCTTGGGCAGCGTCGTCACCTAGTTCGATCGAAGAGCCTCATTTTCCCAAAATTAATCTCTGCCAAAGTCAACCCCTGCCCGTGCTGCGGTGCGTTCGCCACAGCCTGTCTTGCTCACCCCCGCAGAAGCCACGTCGAGAAACGTAGGGGGGGAGGATTGCTGTTGACGCTGTCGCACCCCGCGACGGGGAGTTGGGGTGGGCGGCAGGGTGGGTGGAATCAGGACTCGGTTCGAGGGATAAGCCCCGGGAAGATGCCCCGGCTAACGAGCGACCGCCGCAGGAGCGAAAGGGTTCCTCCGACTAAACCCTACCGCCTCCCGTCGATCTGTATAGTTGCGCGCACTGTTGATGTACCACACGAGGCTTTGGTAACGGCGTCATCGCTCCCGTGTCTCGTCTCTTTCGTATCGGTAAAGTTTCTCTGGGGCCGAGTCGTAAAGTCTACCATTCCGCGGTGCCCAACCTGTTCAAACCCGCACCTTATTCGCTTTTCTCGTCAAGGCAAAAAAAAAAAAAGAAAGGAAGAAAGTCAGAAAATGTGAGAGCCGTCCGTGCGCTCGAGCTATTCGCGTGCAACTCTTTGAGTCCGCAGGTGAGGTTCCCAGAAAACACAACTTGTTTTGCCACGGTTCTCTCTAGCGTGGAGTGTTTCCCTTTGAGTGGCGGGTTCCGCACCTTCTAGAGTGTTTGGTAGTGCTTAGACAGTGAGGTTGTCCACGTTTGTATGGTTGAAAGTGCGAGCGACCGAGTGAATGCCGGTGTGAATGCAGTGCATGCCTTAGTGCGAGTGAGTGGCTGAGTCAGCAAAAACGAATGAGTCTGAATGCGGGTAGAGTGAGTGAGTGAGTGAGTGAGTGAGTGAGTGAGTGAGTGAGTGAGTGAGTGAGTGAGTGAGTGAGTGAGTGAGTGAGTGAGTGGGTGGGTGAGTGAGTGAGTGAGTGGGTGGGTGGGTGAGAGTGAGAGTGGGTGAGTGGGTGAGTGAGTGAGTGAGTGAGTTAGTGAGTGAGAGTGAGTGAGTGGGTGGGTGAGAGTGAGTGGGTGGGTGGGTGAGTGAGTGAGTGTGAGTGGGTGGGTAAGTGAGTGAGTGAGTGGCTGAATGAGTGAGTGGGTGGGTGGGTGGGTAAGTGAGTGAGTGAGTGAGTGAGTGAGAGTGGGTGGATGAGTGAGTGAGGGTGAGTGAGTGGGTGGGTGAGTGAGTGAATGAGGGTAGTATTGATCCAAGGGCTGATCCAAGGGGCTGATCCAAGGGTATAGTTCAAATATACACTTCCGTGCTCCTGCCGACCTCCTCGATTTCATCGAGGCCGTCAATCGTCATGCGATGCGCAGAACGAGAACTGCGTATTATTCGAGCATAATCCCTATTATGCAAATTAGCACGCTATCACATGCACCAGAAACACATCTAGCTGTACTGCAAGTTGCAATCCGGAGGGTGGTAAATCTATGTCCAAGGGCAGCTACGGTCCTCATACACCATGCAGCACCTCGTTTTACCTGCATACTTTCCAACCTGTAGACACTCGAGCATGTCCCAGCGCTGTATTGACACTTCAACAAAAAAGGCAGGCACTCTGTTCATATCTAGTTCCCGAAAAGTGCTATGCTGAAATTCCAGGGTGGTCAAGGTTTAGATATACCGTTCATATATTCTTCCGGAAAATGGGGAATGCACCGGCTGAACGCCAACGTCAGCGACAAACTGCTTCGGACTCTCGCCAGGTCTATCGACTACTCTGATCCAACTGCATTCTCTTCAGCTGCATGCAACTGTACGCTCACTGAGAGCGCGGTCGGCCCACTTCCCCGCGTCCACCGGGGAAGAAGCGGCAGCTGGCTTCGATCTCGCGGCCAGCGCCGAGATATTGGCTGCCGTGGCCCGCTGCCACCGACGGGGGGGGGGGGGGGGGGGGGGGGGGGGGGGGGCTACGCAGTGGCCGCGTCTCCCCCGCCTCGTCGAGCTGCGGCCAAAGACCGGCGGCCGGGGTCCCGTTAATTTCGTCAAAGCCGTCGAGTTAATGGGTCCCGTGTTAGCGCGGCCCACCTAATGACCTCTGGGAGCTGTTAGCCACCACCGCCACCAGCGCGAGGCGACGGCGGCAGCGCACCAGCCGTGATTCAACTTTTGGCCGGATCGTAAAAACGACGCGTGATGGCTTTTAAAGCGTCTCCGCGGCTCCTCCGCAATTTATACACGGTCGCCCGGCGGCGTTCACGGCGGGAGACCGCACGATGGGCTCCCCCGGCGGTGGCGGTGGGGCGCTGCGCGATGCTCGCAGATACAGCGAGGAGGGTGCAGGGCAGGGTGGACGGCTGCGCCGGGAGGGGTACTTGTATCTGATCGCGGAGTAACCCACTGTACAGAGGCCAGTAATTAACGCGGTGTTGAGGACAACCTCGAAAAAGGTCCGAAAGGTGTGTCACTACGGCTTTAGTAAGGGTACTTTGGAAAGCGCTGGTGCCATTAGGACGTGACAAGTTGACGATGAGCTCGGACGGTGCCGTTTTGAGGTTAAACGTTTGAAAGCGACATATTAGCTTCCAGGGGCGCCGCGATGAGAAGGCTCCGGATTAATTTCGGCCACCTGGAATTCGTTAACATCGCACACTGCACGGAGTGGCTTGCGTTTCGGCCTCATCGAACCGCGGCCGCCGCGTCCTCGTCCTCGGGCTCAGCAGCCGAGCGCTCTAACCGCCGAGCCACCCCGGAGTGGCAGTGCCGTTTTAGCTGGCAGTAGACACCTCTTCGAAATGTCATGGAAATAAAATGTCATGGATTTCGTCATGGAAATGAAAACAAAAAAGCGCGGCTGACACGTGGTAAATACAGATTAGGTGCTACTCCGATGGGGACAATAGTGTCTCATATTTGGTTCACTATTAACAGTTTATAATATGCATTCGCACAGAGCTATCTGTGTCCGGTTTGCTGTGCAGTATACACATATATTCTGCGGATGAGGGCCATGTACACAACGGCATTGGAGAAACACCGGTGGTTCTTGGCATACTTGTATACGTGCATATGCGTTCTCAAACGTTGTGAAGAATGTTCCGTGCTCAGAGTGTGCAGGTTGTTTGAAGAAGTTATTATCATTAGTCGCGAGTGAGGAAGCCCGCGGATTCGTCTCCCTGTGCGTGGTGGGAGCGATTGCTTGCCTGTGAGCATGTGTGCGTGCTGAATGGGGTGGCAGTGCAGGAATAAATGGCCTTCAAATCGCCACCACACGCTTTGCTTAGCATGCGCCTGCTGTTTCCGGTCTACCAGAGCTTGTGTTGCCGCCATGTCTTCGGCGGCAGCTTGGAAAAGAGAAATGAGGCTCACGTTCTTGCACGCCTTCGTCCGGGAGCAAAGCATGAAGCACAACCTCTCGGCAGGGATGTTCGTGAAGCTCTCAAAATAAAAATATCGGCCACTGGGGCGGACAGCAAGGTAGGACGTACGATGGTGTATAATGATGTCACCTTCTTGATTTGAGTTGAGGTTGCTGCAGGCTAATGGTGAGGTTAGCTTTGCAGATTCTGCCGGCAATTGCTCCACCTCTTCTGCGAGTTCCGCGCTGTATACACCCTATACAGAAAGGAGTAAAAAGAGAGTAAGCTGTCCTCTAACGCACTCGCTTGCATTAAAGGGAGTGTTGGACAACTTACTCCCTTGTTACTCCCATATAGGTGTATTTGTGTCCGGAGTGTACACGAAACACGACTTTATATTTTTTCCATAGCTTGGCCGTTCTTTAGTCAATCCGCGCGCGCGCGTGTGTGCGTGCGTGCGTACGTGCGTGTGTGCGAAGCGGATGGTCATGATTGCGTCTGAGGTCGCCACTTCGACGTCCGTGTATTACCTAATAATACACCCACCTTGCGGTGTACAACATGGCACGTGTCCTCCCCTCTGCAGACGTCACTATATAATATCGTGCCTGTATACGCAGCAGCCATCCACCCTCCGCGTACGACCCTGCCGTGGTCGAGCATGCATGCGTGTGCGGGCCGTCATATAGACGACTAACCCATGCGGCGCGCGCGATGGGCTCTTGTCAAGCCCTGTGCGTCGCGACTATCGCCTCCGCGCGGGTGGCGCGGCTGCAGCGATTGAGGGGAGAGATGCTCGGCTGCGCTAGCTGCTCCGGCGGCCTTCGGAGGGCCGTAAAAGTGCACACGCGCCGCTGAGTTATGCGCGCCGCGCGCGAATAATGTCCCGGCCTCCGGGTACGGGACCCCAGGGAGCGGACGCCGCCGTCGTCGCTTGGCGTTTTCTTCGGCATCGGAACGGCGTGAACCGTGCTGTCTATGCATGTATGCGCGGGTTTATGCCACGAAAAGAAGCTTGGACGAAAGAGAGCTAGTCGGGCGCAGAGGGCGTGGGGCCCCATTAAAGTGTAGATACGTCACGGTCGTTGAACACCGCAACGAACGTGCTCGGCACCGAGCTGCGACAGTTTTCGGGACGATCGCTTCCAAGGCGTATAATTATCTCTACTCCGCAGCTATAGAGGAAGGTGTCGTATTTTTTCTCCTTGCTCGAAGTACTCAATTCTACAGCTGCTAACTCAGTTCAGGCCCGTATGACTTTTGAACTTCGATTCTTTTCAAAGTCTGCATTGAAATCCTTATTGACCGTGGTCCCCGCAGCTTGTGATGCCAGATGAATATGTCAGCGCACGCGCAGTTCTTTGATCGCTCGCTGGCCGCCCGTGTATTTATTATTGGAGCGCCATGCATATCGCAGGCCCTTTCTTTCCTGCATAGAAGTCGGACGTCGGTGTCTATGGGCCTCGCCAAAGCGTTCCTGGGCGTCGCATATTGCTGCAGATTGTTGTGTGTCTGTGCGATGTCAGTGCACGTTAAAGATCCCCAGGTGGTCGAAATTATTCCGGAGCTTTCCACTACGGCACCTCTTTCTTTCTTCTTTCACTCCCTCCTTTATCCCTTCCCTTACGGCGCGGTTCAGGTGTCCAACGATATATGAGACAGATACTGCGCCATTTCCTTTCCCCGAAAACCAATCATCATCATCATCATCATCATCATCATCATCATTATTATTATTATTATTATTATTATTATTATTATTATTATTATTATTATTATTATTATTATTATTATTATTATTATTATTATTATTATTATTAGATTGTGTTGTGTATAACCCGGTACACGCATGGTGGTAGTGGTGATGGCGGCGTAAGTATACAGACGAGATTAGCCTTACAGGGGCCTCTCCGCACGGTGGATGTGGTAGCACGAGTTTTCTGCACCTGTTTGGTACGTGTTTTGACATCTGTGTGTATGCGTCTACAGATGACTAAGTCGCGTGCGTAGGCATTCGTTAC